>NW_024387492.1:23070986-23276088 GCF_900408965.1 Simochromis diagramma
GTGAACATAACACTGACGGGAGACGGGCAGAGTCAAACAGGAAGTACACAGAGGTTCAGACAGGAGGAGAGAGCACGGGGAGAACACAGACATAACAGGCTGGGGAAAACATGGAATAAAACACGAAAGGGGACAAGGGCTCATGAATACATAGAGGGGCACACAGGGGGTGAGAGTCACAAAGGGAAGGCACACAGGGAACAACATAACAGGGCAACTCAGGAAACAGAACCTAAACAGGGAACTGAATACAAAAATACAAGAGAACTAAGAATACTGGGCCAACACGGCCCAGGACCATGACAGGTGCAGCAGACAGAGCTCCAGCACACCCTATTATTGTAAAAAAAGAAAGGCTTTAATTGGCATTGGTAGAAGACCCCAACCCTCCCATACACAGAAGTCTCACAGACATATTAAAAAATTAAAAACAAATAGCAAGTATTTTTCTCTATTTACAGCCTTAATTTGATCTATTTGTAATTAATTTATCTGCGTTAGCTCCTGTGTCAGGAGATAATATATTTTCCTTCTATCACTTTAGATAAAACCACCAAAAATGTGTGAAATGTTTCTACTTGAGTCTTTTTTTTTCAAGCGTCTTTATTCTGCTAAGTGGTACAAAAACATTAACTGTCTCAGTATTTCATTATGAGCTCTGTGGGGATTTGCTGGACTTTAAAGTGTTTGTCTTTGGATGAATGACACTGAAACATAATTGAAATGATTCACGGT
This sequence comes from Simochromis diagramma, assembly GCF_900408965.1. Taxonomy (NCBI): domain Eukaryota; kingdom Metazoa; phylum Chordata; class Actinopteri; order Cichliformes; family Cichlidae; genus Simochromis; species Simochromis diagramma. The sequence continues at coordinate 23,071,722 of NW_024387492.1, forward strand.
GAGCGCTAATAGGATTGATTTCCCCGTGAAGCTGACACACACCCGCTTTATTTCTGTGAATAATGACTGGAGCTCTTGACCTTTGATATCAGAGCTTTTGGTGTTTAACAGAGTCAGAGCAGGTCTGTGAAACTTATTAGCTGTTGGAAGGCAAGTGTTTAAACTTTGATCTGATAATTTAATCCATCCATTTTATTCATGCATTTCTTCACGCAGGTATAAAATGAATCCATTAAAAATCTGACATGGAATAGATGAAACGTTCTGGAGGTCTTTAAACTCCTCTACAGGTTTAGGCCACGCTGTTAACGTTTGGTTAAAGACTATGAATGACTCATGATGAATGGTACCATTTATTATTAAATGCCATGTACAGCAGGTCCCTGTGGGTTTGCTGTCTTCCAGGTCATGGCAGCCTTAGATTAGGCCCATGGGACCCTGATAGGTTGGCAACACCTCAAGATGACAACCCCACTAGAGGTTCATTATCTCAAACTCCTCATCAGCTTTGATAACTAAAGAAGCCTTTCAGATAAAAGGTGAAGCATTCATGCATCCATCCATCCATTTGTTTTGATTCTTTCTGTCCGGGTCCTCATTAACTGCCCCTCCCATCCTTTAGGAAAAAAGAACTTCACTTGTTTGGGAGCCTATATGAGCTGATATCGTTCCAAGATAGCAGCTCCTCACTCTCTCTCCTCCCAGAAAGCTGGTGCCTTTCTGGCGCCCCACTTAGGTCATCTTTCTGCTTTGGTTTGTAGTTATTTCTAATTTCAGTCACGTGTTGGTTATAGGTTAGCACGTAGTTTTCTTTTGTCCTTCCTGTCCTCGGTTTATACTTAACAAAGGAATCTGCTTTATGTCCTTAGCGAGCCGGGCATAACCATATCTCTGTGCAGGCTGAAAACATCTTCATGAACCTAAAAAGAAGTTTGCACCAACTTGAGTTTTTAAGACTTGCAGAATATCTAATAAATACATTTTAACTAATGAGAAAAGTTTTTCTTTCTGAAACAAAGACATTACGTGGCTGATCACTTAAAACAAACCATTTGTAGGCAGTGTATAGGAGCTGTTTTGTTTTCTGGTTTTATTTTGGCCAGTTAACCTCAAACTGCAATCAAGCTTCAGTTTTTGTTTCCTGCAGGTTAATAGTCCATCTGGATAATAAAACAGAGGGATCTTATTTCCCAGAATGCATTGGATAATGATCAAATAATGGTTAGTCTTTTATGAGCTTCAAGTTTTCCTTTCCTCCGTCATCCACAAAGGGAATTGATGTGTTTGACGGCTTACAAACATCAGCTTCGGCGTTAAATCCACCATGTTAGTTGTTTTGATGCCAGAAGTGATCAAAACTAAACTGTGTCCATACGTTGTGGCTGATAATTAGTGCTAACTAAGTTTTCTTATTCACTAAAATTGGAGCACAATCTTTGATGATTGTAACAGTCACGGCCCTAATAATACAAAATTTAAGGCTGCATTATTAAAAAAATCACTGCCTCTGATTAACAGGCAAACTATACATAGAAACTAGTAACAGGTTGGTTTTTTTTATCAGGCTGTAAACAAGTTTATTTCTATGGTAAGATTGGACATCTTAACATCTTAACATGTGTGCCTGTGGGGACTCAGGCACTGTTAGAGACCCTCAGAGGAACTGCATGTTTTGGGACTTGAGTAATGGCTTAGTTTTTCCGTAATGGCTTAGTTTTCCGATAGTTTTTCCGATTTTAATTTGCAGTCAAAAATAAATGAAAATAGAACTCACTGTGGTTATTACAGTGAAATTATTGTAAATGTTACGGCTGATGGAAATTATTCGACTTTTACATCCACTCATCTCTCTCTCTGAATTTTAGGAAGGGAAAAATGTAGAGGGACTATGTTAGGGAAAATATTCTAAAACACTTCTTCAGTAAAGACTCAGAGAAGAGAAACACACAGAGTTCTTGCTAGCAAGGGCAGTCTCAGAGACTCGCGCTGAGCTTTGCCCTGGTCTTTATTTATACTTCAGTGGTGTGTGTGTGTGTGTGTCCTGCTGATCAAAGGGTCATAAAAACACAAAAGGTACATCCTTGGTCAGGAAAGGGTAGTCTCCCCCTCACCCTAAATAACATGGTGAGGAAGTCCAGCAGTTCATCTATATGTAAAGAAGCACTTAAACTAAAACAGACATAGCTACGTTAATCCTGCCGTAAAACAATAAGAGAAAGTATGACCTCTCTCGTGCTCCCAGGATGTGGGTGTGCATTCTAGTGTGGAATACACACCAAGCCTTTGCAGCCTGTTAGAGATCACACACAATTAATTATATGCCTCTAAGTGTACATGGTTGAATATTTCCTAATACAAATAACTACATGCAGTATTCTACCATATGCAAACTTATATCACTAAAAGATTATACTGACTACTAAATACAATTTTCCATTGACATTCCCTCCTGTTGTCAGAAAAACTTTAAGTGAGATACCAGTTTGTCATTAATCACACAAAGTCTTCATGTTCCAACAGGTCGGGGTCATTATCATCATCATCACTTGTCATGGCTATTTATGCAGCAACAGTAGAAAATATTATGCGGTTAATCATGAGTTTTAGACATGGCAATATACACGTTACAAAAACACAAAATAAAAGTAAAAATATCCCAACTCCGATGAGTAGTCTTTTTAGCACCTGTAACCAGGAGCCAGTGTAAAGCCAAGAAAACCAGTCACTTGTATCACTTACATAGTCCTGATTTTTGGGCCTGCTGGATCTGTCTCACAGCATTCAGGGCGTCAGTCATGTTTGATGAATGTACATCGTCTGGTATGTAAGTGCAGCATGTGTTGTTGAAGAGGACACAAAGTCCCCTTTCTCTGCTAGTATCATAGAGTAATTCTTCCTGAGAGTTGGTCCAGGAACACATATAGTGTGGGGTATGTTGCCGTGCTGGGTAGATGGGAACAGACATAATAGTCTGTATTTGCCGATTCTGCTTTTGTTCTGTCGTGGATATAACGGTACCTGGCATTGTTCATCCACGGAGGGATGTGGTCTTGCGTCATATCCCTTAGGTGAGAGTTGTCGTGTGTCCATCTTCTCTGCCTTCCTCCTGGTTCAGCTGTTTCCGGCACCAGCTGGGGTCCTGTAAAAGTGAGCGTCGTAGTCAAGGTAACCAAGAGGGTCCACCTTCCCATGGTTGCACACAGGTCCGTCACGCCTCGCACTTGGTTGCCCTAGAGTTGATCAGAGGCTGGAGGTTGAAGTGCGAGCTTACCCTACGGGGGCTCAATCAGCACTCCCCCCTCACCACTGAAACAACCAAGTGTGAGATTTCTCTATTGTGCTGTCTTGAGGGTGCTGGGGTTTCTTGGGACCTCGACCTCTTTGCAGTGGCTCTGATAAATCCAGGAGGATCTCTCCGGTATTTTGCAGGCAGTTGAAATGGTCAGAAGCACTTGAATTGGCCTCTATCAACCCCCATCACCTCACTTCAGGCCTTCATCCTGCGGTAGGAATACTTATGACTCTTCTACTGTCCATCCTCTGCAGAAAAACCTCTTTGTAGAAAGGGTGCTGGGTCCAGTTATCTTACTGGCGTTATGATCCCAGCAGTCTTCAATGTGCCAGCTTATGCACAGTATAGTGACACAGCATTAGGTGATGTTCATAGGAAACTGCTGTCATCACCACCATAGCTTCTGGTTCCTGTGCTTTTCACAGAATCATGATGTCATCCTTAGATTCCCTCTGCGCTGTCGATGGAGCTTGGCACGCTCCCCTCATCCTTCAGGTGCCCATCTTCTGTCCACAATCTCCTCTGTTGGCCTCTGGAAAGCCCTCTTGGCACAGCTCTCATTCCAACGCAATTTCATGGTCCTTGCTGTGGCTCCAAAGTCTGATCTCATAATGGGCCCCAACCAGCTTGACCTTTGACCTCAACCACTGCCTGGCTGTCGGCTATGCCTGGAATGGTTCACGCTTCTCACTGGGCCTCTGAAGATTTCTCAGGAGATTACTGCTGCACCTGTATTTCCTTGCTAAGAGGAAAAACTTCTATTTGGAGAGCATGTCAACAATCATCAAACCACATTCTTTAGTTCAGTGAACTTCACTTATAGGCCATCAAAGCCTCATCTGGACATGGGTGCACCACTTGCATAGGTTTAATATTTGTAAATAAATGGCTAATCACACAAATCACTGCAACAATAATAAAAAACATTGTTTAATGTTAATCCTTGGACCCCTCCTCTTGACGCATGGACACTTCTCATGCGTCAACTCACCAAACCTGGATCCCTGTCTTAAAAGCTGGCTCCACCAGGAGCCTGCATACACAAAATCTGGAAATAAAATCAAACTTCACACTTACAAACAATTATATCAAAAGAATAATAAGCATTCAACATCAGCAAGACAAGTGTCATGTGCAGGTTTTTCTCAAATCAGTAAACTACAACTATTACCCTAATTTCCCCAGACATGGATCATCCCATGTGCTCAATTAACATTAATATAATCGGTGACTTCCCTTAAGCAAAGTCACTCCACTCATATATCACTATGGGCTCAAAAGTGGCCAGCAAATGAGCCCATATTAACTATTCCATAAACACTGCATCTCTTATATATTTTTGTCATGTCACTTGTCTGCTTCAGCCGAATCTTGTACATGCAGTCTCAGAAAAACAAACATTAGCAATACACATCGACTGTGGTCAGACGCAGGTCAACAGGTTCCAGAGGTGCCATAAAAAGGCCATAAAGTCAACCATCCATAGCCGTGGAAAAAATGTTATTCATATCATCAAAGTAACCGTCACATTGTCCCAAAAACACAGTGTAACAGCATCACCACTCATAACCTGTAAACACAGTTTCCTCACACATAAACCCAGAAAACCTGTAGTAGGAAAAAACATCAACCAGTTATCCTGGTATAAGCCACATCATCAATTCACATGAAGAACTGGCATGCTGTAAGAAAAGAAAATGCCAATATTAGCGCTTGCGCAGGCGTATGCATACTTTGTCACAGTTGTGAGCAACACAAGCCTATGAATAACACACACATGGTAAATTCACAGACAGAGAATTTGAACTAAAAAGGTTAAATTTTCAAAGTTCACAAACATAAAAATGGCATTTAAAGGGTTAAATCATCACGCAACCTCGGATGTTGCTGTCATCTTTCTGCTCCTGTAACAAAAAACACATAAATTCATCCACCCTTTGTCCTGTCTAGGTGGAGGTTAACCTTGAGTCGTGGTCAAGTCCTGTCAGCTTTTACCAGTCAGTCAGTTTGTTTTTTATTTCCATTCATTCATTCATTCATTCATTCTTTCTTTGCTGATAGTGGAACCTGTCGTCGCATTTAGTTTCCACTTCCAGCAAAATGACGTCATTTCAAAAGAAAAAGAAGAACTTTAGTTTGGATTACATCGCTGAATCCTTTTTGACCCAAATAAGTGGCTTTCTCCTGAGCCCATTTTAATTTCGGAGAAGCTCACCTTTCAACAGTTTTCTCGACAACGAGTCGTATAGCGCTTTTAATTCCCGACGTACAGATCTGCTTAAAGAAAAGAAATAGACAAACAAAATCAGTGCCTGTTCAAAAGATAAAAAAATGAAAAATAACAAATTATCAAACCAAACTTTCAGTGCACTGTGAAAGTATCAAAATAAAAAGGCCTTGTTATAGTCATCACACAAACTCCTCATCAACTTAACAACAGGAGAAGAATCATCAGCTAGATTCACTCCAAACCAACCATCAGCTGCACAACTCACAACATAAGCCTAATGTCTTCTTTAACTTATGAGTTTAATCACCAGGTCTGTGCTCTTCACTCATTTAGGTCACAGATCTATTTTATTCAATTTTTCCTTTTTCCCTTCATCATAAAACATGTGACATGCTGTCATGCACTTCACAAAAGAAGTTTGTTCTGACGTATTCAGAGTTGTGTATCTAAATACAGGATTCACTCACACATCAAAACAGGAAACTCAGTGTTTTAGAGTCTCCGCTCAACACACAACAACTCCAACACATCTCATTCACTCGTGCTAGAATTCAATCACCTTTCATTAATCTAAAACCGATCAACTAATTTGCATATCAGCTATTAACCCACCAAGTTGACAGGACAACAGGAAAGCATGTTCAAAATAGTATCACAAAAGACAATTTCCCTCATACAGTAAATTACTTGCTGCATCAATCAAGCAGGAAGCTTCTCCCAATTTACCATTTTAACACTAAATTTATTGTCTGATCACTGATTTATCAAACCAGGATTTTTTTTTTTTTTTTTTTTTTCCCCACAAAAGTTAAATTGTTGTCCTGCAACTTGGAGAGTCAATTTTTTTTAGGATAAATTCAGTATTTGATAACAAGTGTCTGCTAAATTAACACTATTTTAACACTCATGAAAAATAACAAACTAATTTTCATTGCATGTGTGTGGAGCTGTATATCCAGCAGAGCATGCAATGTGCTATGAGTTTCACTGGTCTTTACATCACACGAGGTGACTTGGACAAGATAATAAACAGACTCACACACTTAAAATGTTGTCTAATCTTCTATTTTGTGTTTGGAATTGTTAGTAGGGTTAATATATGTTCTGTTTTTATGTATCCTTTCATGTACCTTCCCCCTTTCTTCTGAAACAGGTTACCATCGGCAACCACACTGTGTGTTGTTAACCCTTCTACAAATACCCTCTTTTAATATGTAACACTTTGTGTATGGTCTTGTGTTATCTCTGGTGGATATTAGCTGCATGTGTGGTGTCACCTTTCCATTTTCTAACAGTACACTTGCATGCCTCAGTGCTTGTCCTCTTCCTCCTTATGTGGTGGTCTGGACACTGTGTCAATCCTCCACTTCCAGGCAGTCGCTTGTCTCCCCGAATTCTTTAACCTAATTTGATTGCCCACACTAAAACAACAGCCTCAGCCCTCTTCTGCTCCTTTCCTTCTCTCCCACTTTTCAGTCCAATGGCAGTCAGTTTTCTTCAGCTTTGTCCCGTGTCTCTCTTTGTGCCACTGTCTCTTTCATTGCCATCTCACTCCAAACATGGCAAATGTCAAACTCAGACAGTCTTCTCAGAAGTCCTTCACACACAGTGAGGTTGCAGCTGGCTGGAAACGCATCTCCATCCATCCAATCTAGATGGTGGTTCTTCTCTTTCTGATGCCGTTTGCCCACAGCGCTGCTGGACCTCTCTGCTCAGATTGTCTCTTGGACTCCTGTCCACTGTTAAATGTTCATGCTCGTGCTTCTGAAACTGCACTCGGTGTCTTCAGGGAGAGATTCGTTTCCTTGGAGCTTGCTTGTTCGGGATGAGGACGGGAAGCTGCAAAACAATTCAGCCAAAAAAATTCTGGCTGGGTGTTTCTAATTTTTTCTAATGATTTCAACCTATAATTTTCTTCCGACTGCTGCCCGTGGAGAATTGATCCAGGTCCATTCCCCACCTGTAAACGACAGACTGAGAGACTTTCATTATTATCCTCACTGCTTAATCAACACACATCTCTCTCTCTCTCTCTCTCTGTCTGTGTTTGTGTAAACAATCCTTTCTTAAAGCAGAAAATGAAATTGTAGTTGTTTTTGGCTGATCAACACAAAACCTTTTCCCTATGATTATTTTTCATCTACAATGTAATTTGTCTCTTTTTCACTCTTTTTTGTTTGTATTATTATTATTATTATTTTTTTTAAATAGCTGGTGACCTGCAGAATCACCGCTCTCACAATCAAAAACAATTATTTTTTCACAGCGCACAAAAACACTGTGACGTCAAACACATTCACACTCACTTTTTCATCTGCGTAAATAAATCACATAGCTGATATATACCATGGTGATCCATAAATATGATCACCAGTTTAACTATTTTTCAACCCAACAAAACAAATAAACAAAAACATAATGCTGATGTTATGAACACTCTACACACATGAGTCAAGATGCAGGAAAACTGCTCACGGAAACGCTGCACACTCCAGTTATCACAGTTCTGTTTTTAGGAGTTATCTGCTTTCATTATTAATACCAGTTTATAGGTTGTTATCCTTTTTATTATTAGTTTGAATGCATTAAAATTAAGTTGTAATTTAGCCTTTTGTTTATTTTACTTTACTCCTCTTGCATTTATATCTATTCAGTCGGGTCTGTTTCCAACCCTTTTTTAAACTACTTCAAAGATTATTATGTTCTTCCTAGTCTGAACTGCTCTCTTCACCTGAGCTGCTATGCTATTCTGAGTTACTGTCTTCTTTGTTTCTTACAGTCACGTACCAAATGTCCCTCTTTTCCACACCTCCAGCATGTAGTGTTAAAGTCACTGTTTGGTGTGTGTGTGTAGCCTATGCTCTTCCACTATGCATTCCTCTCTCTTTCTTTTGGATTAGTCCTGCTCTGGCTTGCTGTTTTTCTAGACATTTCTCATCAGGTGTTAATTTTACTTGTTTATCCCCCATTTTCAAAGATTTTGCTGGGCCGTCACTGGCACGCTTGACTTCAGGGTGGTTTACTGATACGGCCTTCGACTTCACCTTAACGGTGAAGCGGTATCAGTTTTATGAGATGAAACTCAACCGTTCTCCTTTGTCACCAGCACGTGAGCCTCAGCAAAGAAAACAAAAATTGGAAGTAGTTCAGCAGCGTATTGTGCTGTAAAATCAACTTACTTCCAGACACATACACACACATAGACATTTGCGCGCTAATTTGTCACGAGATAATTTCAGCTACCTCTAAAACTGGTCGAAACATAGTTCCTTTTGCCAAACTTAAACCTAATTTGTCACGAGATAATTTCGGCTACCTCTAAAACTGGTCAAAACACAGTTCCTTTTGGCGAACTTAAACCTAATTTGTCACGAGATAATTTCAGCTACCTCTAAAACTGGTCAAAACACAGGTCTTTTGGCGAACTTAAACCCCTTTTTTATTTTTTATCACATTTCTTTCAACTTTTGCGGCCGTCTTATATACCAAAATAGTGTTTCTCACCCCTGACGTCCCACTGGTGATTCAGATCATCGGACTGAATCCCACCGCCGTGGACCAGATTATAACACCGGCCCAGACCCGAATTTAACGTCCTGGGGCTCTCTCCTCGTCCAAGAGGGCTGTGCACAGGCTTCGGTGCTGGCTCCCCACGGCGTCAGGAATCAGTGCTGGATCTTGGAACAGAGTCACAGATAACTATTGTGATATTTTCTGATCCGGCTACGAAGGACCAAATCAATGTTAGGGAAAATATTCTAAAACACTTCTTCAGTAAAGACTCAGAGAAGAGAAACACACAGAGTTCTTGCTAGCAAGGGCAGTCTCAGAGACTCGCGCTGAGCTTTGCCCTGGTCTTTATTTATACTTCAGTGGTGTGTGTGTGTGTGTGTCCTGCTGATCAAAGGGTCATAAAAACACAAAAGGTACATCCTTGGTCAGGAAAGGGTAGTCTCCCCCTCACCCTAAATAACATGGTGAGGAAGTCCAGCAGTTCATCTATATGTAAAGAAGCACTTAAACTAAAACAGACATAGCTACGTTAATCCTGCCGTAAAACAATAAGAGAAAGTATGACCTCTCTCGTGCTCCCAGGATGTGGGTGTGCATTCTAGTGTGGAATACACACCAAGCCTTTGCAGCCTGTTAGAGATCACACACAATTAATTATATGCCTCTAAGTATACATGGTTGAATATTTCCTAATACAAATAACTACATGCAGTATTCTACCATATGCAAACTTATATCACTAAAAGATTATACTGACTACTAAATACAATTTTCCATTGACAGACTAAAACAAGGTTTTAAAAAGTCAGAGGAGACGTGCTCTATTATGTGGAGTGTAAATGACTCCCTGACTGTCTCTGGTATTGGATTCTTCTAATGGAGGCTGTATCTCCGTCAGCATCCTAATGATGTGGGCTGCCATCGTTCGGTTTCCAACTCCCTCCTCGGGAAGCCGAGAGGCTCCATCAGCAGTGCTGCTCTCTCCCCTGCTGTTCATTCGGCATGTGAAATAATAATTTGGGCACAAGCGCGGCTAAATAAGCTTCCTGGTACGTCATCGATACCATCGCTCCTATTGTGTTTGCTGCAGGCTTCTGGCCCTCTCCGTCTGTGATCTCCTCATCTTTCATATCCTGTTGAGAACAGCAAAGCAGGCATAGGGCTCGCATTAGAAAAAATAAAATTGGGTCGCTCATACGTGCGCTGCTGGTTAATGTGCCTCTGTGGAGAGGTGGATACGTCTCTTCCTGTTGGGGGTGTTTGACGGGCGCAGGCATGGCGGATTGGGTCATCAGCTGAGTACCCCAGTGAGAGGCACTGCCAATGATGGATGATGGGAAAATGACTTCATAACATGAGAAGTTCAGAGGCTGGTCCTGGTTTATTTGTGTTTAGCATATAGAGCCTGAATCATTTGTTCTTCTTTTTACATGTCTGCACTTTCTAAATCTTCAAACTTTATTAGCTTTTTAGCTTTACATGAAAATTTGCCCCTGTTGTGATGTGGTTCCTCTTGCATGCTTCCAGCAAAGGTTCAAAGTTAGTAATTGGACAAACATTAGTTTCATCTTCTTTCCTTTGACGTTATCTAAGCTCTATATTAGCTGGCCATTCGAATCATAGAGGAGTTGTTTGGTTCAGGCTCTGTTTGGTCTTTCGACTGGATAATGTCTGTAAACATTAGTGTCACTGCCTCCGCTGAAGTTCCTGAAATCTGCATTCTATTTAATGGCGACCAGGGGGCGATACCTGTGTTTGAAAAATGACATCTGCATGTATTGAGATTTCTCACACGACATGAATTAAGGGTTGTGTGCCATATTGGATGCGATTCAAACGCTGGCTGAGGAGACATTTATTCTGGTTGGCAGTAGTTGTTGGAGGTTTCTGGCTCTTGCTGGGTGAAATCAGTTCCCAAGAAGGCATGTTGGCGTTGTTAGAAGATTGCCTGGTTTTTCATTTTTATCTGCAAATGGTTGCTAACAACTCAAGAAAGTGCAAGGCAAACTTTTTCAAAGGCAAAACTTTTAGTTTCCGTGTTTGTGGACAAGTCTATTGCTTCCATTCAATCTATGACTGCAGCGGTATGCTAACAGCCAAAACAGTCGGAAATATACATTTGTCCCCCAATGACCACTGGTTGCCAGGTGGTTGCAGATCAGACTTTAGGCCTGTGTGACTGGAGCCTACACTAGCCTACCTTGCTTCTCACACACTGAAAATGGCAAACAGGTCAAAGTTACGTAGTTGGTGGTCACATATCTGCAAAACCTCAGGAGAAGACTGTGGAGGCAGAATAAAATGCCAAATAAACAGGTGCCTGGATAACAAAAGGCTTCTTCAGTTCTGACACCTGATGGGGATTCCCAATATTTTTTAACCACCTCAAATGTCGTCCTGAGAGACGATGCTCCCGCCTCCCATCGTGTGAGTCATGAAGATCACGAGTCAGTGTGTGAGTGGGAAATATAGTCTGGTTACAGCAGTAAATATGTTTAGTTTTCTTGCGTGGCAGAAGAAATGTTTTCTTATACTTCCTCTGAAGGAGCAGTGGTACTTTAGGCAGCAGACCAAACCTCTCTGAGGAATATAAGTGATGTATTGTTTTTCACTTATCATTAATTCAACAACTTTGACTGCCTGTAATATTATAATTATTATTATCATCATTATTATTATTATTTACAGTGATGTACTGAGGGAAAATAAGGGACGTTAAACCCTGTGATTTCCACTGAGCGGTGGGGGAGGCAGTGCAACCCTATAACCATAATGAAGACTCCAAACTAAAAACTTAAAGAGATGCACTGTAGCCTCACAAGGCTGTTTGTGTGATTTGACCTGCTAGGTTTTTACATTTAATGGATGTAAGTACAAACTTGATTTAAGTTTGTACTGCTGAAGTTGTATGGGGTATCCTCTTCGGTGTGGAGAAGTGAAAACCATTAGAGGCAAGTTTTTGGTAATTTCATGGCGTTTGTTGGGTCGAAAAGCTGCACCCTCAAGTGTGTTTATGCTTATTTATTTGCGAGTTGTTGTGATGGAGATGAATCTAGTTTGTGGCAGTTGCTGGACGGGCTGACCGTGAAATACTGAAGGGATGATGAAAAGCACCGAGAGCTTGAAGTTCGGGTGCAAGAGCATAAATCAGCAAGGCTGTGAGGCGGCTTAGTGTGGAAAGCCCCGCAGAAACTGTGAGCAGGTTGTGTAAATAATGCATCACTAAGCTTTATCCACACTCTCCCATCGGGATTGGATGATTTATGAGCTCTGACTTCTTCAAACTACACAACCCTGATTGATCTGAAGCTAATTTTCCATATGTTCTGTCACTGCTGTTATAGATAAGGACAATACTTAAAACCATCTAGTGGTGTAAAGGTCAGAAATGTGAAGTTGGAGGTTTCTGAGCTTTCTACATGTTTACTAAATTCAGCACATGCTTCATCAAATCTGTATTTGAAAGGATGACAAAAATGGAGTTAAGCAGCAGAACAAGTGAAGAGAGAAAAGACAGCATGGAGGCTAACATGAGGATCACCATAAATACAGAGAGAATTGAATTTGTGAGAGAACTGATTCAAAGAAACATGCATCCGAATCCTCTGAGCAAGAGAAGAGGATTAAGCCTTTACGTGTTGGCACATTTTGGATTCAAAGGAGGTTTAAAGGGAGTCAAATGGGAGGTATAAAGACTTTTTCTTTATATCCGTGAGGGCTGGGGCTGGGGGTTGATCCATTTAGACTGATAAAGATGACTTCTTGAGTTGTTGTGACCTTGACTGATCCAGGAGCTGATTGAACTTCCAGATGCTCAGTCTGTGGCTTTATATGACAGATGATTCAGAAATCAACTGTAACTGCAGCGAATCATTTTATTACCAGAGAGTAATTGGCACACCAAATTGGGACCTTGAAAGGATTTTAATAACTGGGCTGGAAGGTGCTCGTTGAACTGAGGGGATGCCAAATAAGCTTGTTAGTCTCTCTCTGCGTGAGAAGACAGATAAATGTGATTTATCTGGTAAAAAACAAAGTGCTTGCTTTCTTACATTGATTTATGATTTATAAACATTAAAAATTGGGCACACAGTGGCCTGGACACCAGATATTTGAAGACTTGGAAAAGTAACGCTCTTTGCGTGTGGACATGAAGCTCAGGATCAGGACTTTTTCACAGCCAGTTATCCAAACCATGCAGCAGCATATTAATGAATGACCTCGTGTTGTGGATGGATCATGTAAGGTGTTCTTCTGGCTGAGGTTTGGTCTGTTCTTCTTCTTCCCATCGTATGATGCCGTTTGTCTTTGCCCATCGATGACCCTCATCAAAATTATAAGAAAAGGTCTGTGACCTCATTGCGCAGACTGTTCTGGGCAATGACAGTCTGCGCAAAACTGAAAATTTGTGTTACCTGACACAATTTCAGAGACTTTATGTGGCGGGGCGTGGCCTGCGGTGCCGTGCAGAGGAGGCGGACGCACCTGCACGGCATCCGCAATCACGCCCCGCCGAATTAAATATTGTACTGGGTCCTGTGGTTGGCGTTGTTGTTGTGATAATGTTGAGCGGGCAGCGGGAGAGCTGCAGCTCTGTGAGTATTGTGGACAGCAACCGTCAAAGCATTAATAAAAAGCATCAAAATGCCACTGGGTCTGCCGTGTATATTTACACTTTAATTTAAATTTCCTACAGTGAATCCACTGCAAGAGTCATACATTTCTGTTGTGGATAGTGGAAAAACAGGAACTTTCTGTCATTTGTTTATCTATTACTCATTTACTTTCTTTGTAGTATGAATGTCCATAGGAAGGGTCTTTATCAGTAAGGAAAACCTATGAAGTCTCAGATCTATGCCCTCCTTCATATTTTCCAAAACTGTCCAGAGGGCCAGATTGTCGCCCCTAGCCCTTATGTTTGACACCCCTGGTTTGGAAGCTCCAAAGACTAGAACTCATCACCTGCTTCTCACATGCACTAACTTTCACTGTTGTTCTGTCAGGTTTGTCACTTGTTTTTTAACCTTTTACTTTCCTTCTTGCAACATAGCATTTTGTTTTCATTAAATCACCTGAATCTTATCTGCTCTGTTTGAGAATGCACACTGACATTGAGAAATGAAACTAACGTGTATGGAAGTAAGAGCAGTAAAGACTTTTACACTGAGCTGAAATCTGAATACGTTGATTAAATACTTTTTGTGTTATTTATCTTGGTCCCTGTGTATTGTTTCACTAACAGAGTACAGTTTAATACATTTTATATATACAGTGGCTTGCAAAAGTATTCGGCCCCCTTGAACTTTCGCACATTTTGTCACATTACAGCCACAAACACGTAGGTGATCGTGGCTCAAAGAGTTGGCAGTTCGTCTTGTAACTGGAAGGTTGCTGGTTCGAGCCCCGGCTCAGACAGTCTCGGTCGTTGTGTCCTTGGGCAAGACACTTCACCTACCGCCTACTAGTGATGGCCAGAGGGGCCGATGGCGCGATATGGCAGCCTCGCATCTGTCAGTCTGACCCAGGGCAGCTGTGGCTACAACTGTAGCTTGCCTCCACCAGTGTGTGAGAGTGAATGAATAGTGGAATTGTACAGCGCTTTGAGGGCCCCGAAAAGCGCTATATAAATGCAATATTATTATTATAAACATGAATCAATTTTATTGGAATTCCACATGAAAGACCAATACAAAGTGGTGTACACGTGAGAAGTGGAACGAAAATCATACATGATTCCAAACATTTTTTACAAATAAATAACTGCAAAGTGGGGTGTGCGTAATTATTCAGCCCCCTGAGTCAATACTTTGTAGAACCACCTTTTGCTGCAATTACAGCTGCCAGTCTTTTAGGGTATGTCTCTACCAGCTTTGCACATCTACGGACTGAAATCCTTGCCCATTCTTCTTTGCAAAAAAGCTCCAGCTCAGTCAGATTAGATGGACAGCGTTTGTGAACAGCAGTTTTCAGATCTTGCCACAGATTCTCGATTGGATTTAGACACCAGACAGGTCAGAGATAAAGTTATTGAGAAATTTGATGTGTTAAGACTTTGATAAAATAGTAATAAATTTACAATTGAATGGAGTCAGGTTAGAATCACATGCAATCGATTTGTGATAAAAAGTGAATTAAATGTGAGAAGTTGGTGACAATCACAAATTTGTTGCTGTCTAGATGCACAGAAATTCCTATTAACCACTTTGGTTCAAAATCCAGCCCGAGCTTCCTAAATGTGAAACAGATGTTCAGAAATTCGTCCACAAATTTTTGTGTTACAGCAAACTTGGCAACCTCGCTTTTATATAAGGAGACTCCAGCCCAATGGTGACCAGGCGAGTCGAATCCCTTATTGCAGAAAAACAGCAGTAATCTAAAAACATTGAGAGAGTGACTGCAGTCAGTCCAAAGCAGGCCACAATAGGAAAAAAGGTTAGAGATTGGTTGGCTCCCACCTTGTGTCTTGGAGTCGAAAATAGTCGCTCAGAGCGTTCAACCACTGGGGAACCAGCTACTCACTGCAACTTCTTACTATGTGTAAACCGCTGCACCCTGTTGTAATAACAGAAAGTGTCTTTAAGTCCAGCAGACGTGTTCAGCTGTATCCGTATCCACCAGTGTCCCTGTAGCCTTCTGCTTCCCCCTAATAACCTGCTGTCAAGTCAGTGCAAACATAGTGACTGCCTCCGCTTCCCATGGTTGCTCTGTGGGAACACAGTCAGGCTGATGAATGTAATGTGCTTTAGCAAGCTGTAAATTCAGGATGACTCTGCTCATTCATCTTAATTTTACAGGTTTTTGCATCACTGGAATATTGCAGCACAATTTCCACCCCGGTCACGTTCAGTTTGTGTCTCAGCTTATCAGTGGAAATACACAGGGGGAAGAGATGATGTCAATCAATCTCAGTATATAAAGCTTTTCTTAGTAACGCACACACTGTCGAGCAAATACCAGCCAGGGAAAGTGCTCACATTTCTCATTTCTTTTGTTTATCATGATGTGACCGAGTCATGTTGGGAAAGGAAATCTCATTTTCACTGTCATAGTTTTGTCATCTCAGCGGCTCATTTTAGAAATGGCTCACCTTTTGCTACCTTTTTTCATGTATTAAACATTTTATTGCCAATGTGTGAGTTTATTGTAACTTAATTTAAAAAATGAGATCTTCTCTAGCTCTCTTGCTTGCTTCAAACCTTTCGGTGGAGCGACAAAATCAATGCTCTCTCCTGAACGCCCCACTGCCTCTCTTCTGCTCCTGGATTAAAAGGCAGCCATATTAACTATGTTAGCTTAGAACTCGTGATCAAATGACCAACAGTATAAACACAGAGTCAGACTCCAAACACCGATTCATCATAAGCTCCATCGTAGAGCCTAACATAAGCACCAACACGACCTCCACAGCAGGACATCAGTCTTCCTTCTGCCAATTGTTAGCTAACAGCGTGTCTACTGACATAGCAAAACATGGTATTCATCTAATGATCTGGAATCTTATCTGTCAATTTTCCAATAAGCTAAAGTTGGTGCATTCTTTCAGAGTAGCCTAAATTAGAGCCAACTAGCTAACGTTAGCAGTGTTAAGTAAAAGTAATTAAATAACCAGTACAACCAGTATGTAGCTTCTTCTATCTAAAAATAAAGCTAATACCAAAGTGCTTTAAATAACAACAAAGCACAGCAGGACAGGTTTATCACGGTTTTGGCCAATGCTAGCTTTCACATGAACAGAATGATAACCTGCTGGAGGTGTCTATAGCATCAGCAGTTTACTAAGGTTACACAGAGGTCCTTTGATTAAATGTTGCAGATCATATTTGTTCATGTACATACAAAAACACAAGAGGTTTTCCGTGTTAAATCTGTGTTAGAATAAAAAGAAAAGGAAAATGGCTGAAGCTTCGTGCCTCTGAATCTGATTTACACGTCTGAATCCATCCTCTCTGGTAAATGGATGATTTTATCTTTAATTTAGGCTAATTTGACAGCCAGCATCTGTCCTCTAGGGCTTCCTGCTGGCTAGCTCTCAGTCTTTCCAGAGGCTGATTGTGACCATCAGTACCAGGTGCTGTCCACTCCTCATTAATGACACTCATTTATCAGGAGCACAAGCAGTAATGGATGCATGCTGTCAATAACACAGTCAGCAGGAAGTGTTGCTTGTGATGCCAGTCCCACCGCCACAGCGGCTGAGTGCATGTTTGTTAAAAAGCTTCCCCCACCCGGAGACCGCATCTCCAGTCCGGAAGTTTTCAAGTAAGACCTGCAAGTAGATGATTGATTCGAAAAGCCAGCTGAATGTTTTCATTCATCTTAATTCCACTCTGCACCTGAATCTAATTTAGACCCGATAAATGGATCTCAGCTTCATATTTCTGGGGACTTTCGTGGTCTATTTAGGACTGCTGGAACCCCATCTTTATTATTACCTGAATAAAGGGCCACCCTGATGAAAAAATACCTCAGATTTCCCAGAA
This sequence comes from Simochromis diagramma, assembly GCF_900408965.1. Taxonomy (NCBI): domain Eukaryota; kingdom Metazoa; phylum Chordata; class Actinopteri; order Cichliformes; family Cichlidae; genus Simochromis; species Simochromis diagramma. Next base: position 23,089,237 of record NW_024387492.1, read on the forward strand.
AAGAGGGGAAAAACATTAATGAACATTGGGGAAACATTTGGGGAAATTTCTGAGGACCATTAATCCAACACATTTCTCTTCATCAGGTGTCATCAGTCAGGAGATGATGGACTTCATCCACCTAAAGGTGTGTCAAAATGTTCTTACCTTGCCAAATCTGGTTTTAGGAAAACCTGCTGGTCTGGTGAAAAACACGCCACCTTTGCATTGGAAAATGAGAAGTTGTGAGTGACAGCCTCATATCAGTAATACCATAACCCTGTGTGTCATGCACCACCTCCAAAGTACATGGTGTGCGTAACTGAGACTCTCCAGCAGCTTTGACAAAACAACATTATTTCAAACCCACGGAATGATAACGACCCGCTAATGCATAGATAAAAACCTCTTGCGCGGCACAGACTCTCCTCTTTCAGGCTGTCGAAGCTCTGAATCATTCTCTCTGAGTTTGTCATCTGCGGCATTTGTAATTCTTGGATGGTTGACAGACTTTCTTTCTGCTTCTTTTCTGTGGGACATTTATGTGGGGAGTTTAAAAAGCTGTTTACAGTTTTCACTAATTAATTTCCTCCATGGAAAAAAAAGCATATTACGAGAGCCTACAGAAACTCCTGCAGGTGAAAATGAACCACCTGAATACCTCAGAACTATACTGATGTCCCCTATTTCACTCAGGAGAATAGGGGACATTATTCTCACCACTACAAAAATACTTCTTTTTTTTCAATGTGATTTACCTACTAAAAACTCTCAAGATTAACACCTGTGCTGTTGTCTTCTTGGTTCAACAATGTAGCTAGTCCAATTGTACATGTTTTTGCAGATTAAAGTTCTGTTTGATTGTGAGTCCATTGGAGCCAGAAGACCAGGCATAACGTGCAGGTGGGAACTTTATACTTCCTAAATTGGGTTTTCTTTTGTTTTCTCTTCCTTTATACCTTCACTGGTTGGATATTGGCACTAAAATCTAAGTCAGGAGTGACAGATGTCTCAATAATGCCATAATCAGGTGTGTCAAGCTCCGCCTCCAGAGGAAACCTTGTGTATGAATAAGCCACTCTAGCACCTCAGACTGGAAGTACACATTTGCTGATGTGAAATTTGCGCCTGGTAATGCAAACGGAGGCAAATCCACATTTCATGACTTGATATATTTTAACATTGGTTAAAACAATAAAATAGGATTGTTTTGTCTTGCATCATGAAAACCTATTAGCTAGGATTTCCTGATACCACCAGTCAGAAAGAGGAGGACCTGTCCAACTTTTCTTTCAGATGAAAACCAGAGAGGAAATCATAAGACTTCGTGGTAAGTTCTTAAAATCAGTTTCTGTAAGGTGAAACTATGTGTTTTTAGTGCAACTGCGCAAACATTTGGTGTTCCTCAGGGCTCGATCCCGGGTCCTTCTACAAAATGCTGATACACTTAGATTCTTGAATATTAGCTGCTGGGTTTTTTTCACTTAAAATTAACACTTTATAAAAGAAATTAAATGCAACAATAATGAATATATTGTTTATACTTGTATTTATACATCTACACTGAACTGAATCCTTTGTCATTATCTCTTGCACTTCTGTACAGTAAGGAATAAAATAACTGTTTCTCCTAAACAGTCTTTTTAATATTAACTGTATCATCAGCTCATTGTTTTTAAATTATGACACAATAAATGTGTCATTCGATATAGAGTCATTCAAAGCTCCCATCTGATCCCCTCAGAATCAGCAATTTTTTTGTATATTAATGACCCTTGATCTATAGTTTGATACTATAAAAATCTTTGACCTTTACGAGTGGGCTAGATTTTGCACACTGGTGTCATGGGCTATACCCCAGTGTCAGAAAACTGTACCAGTTTCTTGTCTGTAACATGTGGTACCCTCTGGCTGTATCACCACGAAGGATAGATGGCTACTCAGAACAAGTGAGAACGTATGACAGGTGTCCTTTTTACCTAAATTTGATACCAGGATCATCTAGTTCTGTCTCAAAATAATTTACTGGTGTAGGTGACTGTAGCTGTATGGCTGTGAAATGCAGAAACAACACTAGTGTTCACATTTTCTATACTTTTTTTTCTGTACTTGTTTTGACATGTCCTACAAAAGGCTCCAGGCTATTAAAATTAGAAATAAAGCACCAAACACAGTGTGTATTTGCAGTGCAGGGCGGCTGGATTGGTAGGATGATGAAATGAATTTGAAAATCCTGCCAGACTGAATCTGTTTTGCAGAATGAAATTACTTGTAGCTTTCCTGCAGCACAAGAAGAGTGTTTGCTTTTCCTTGTAAACAGTGTTGGCTCATATGTGAGTAAGCAGAAGCAGCAGCAGAGGATTGTTATGCAGTGGAGTAAAATATCTATAAATGCCAGAACCTGATTTTAATTCATTCCTTCTTACACGGCAGCCAGATTGTTTTAAAGCTAATATATTTCCTTAATCAAACTGTATAAAATAAACAGTATAGCTGTCTTATTTTTCTTTTGAACACACAAAAGATCCACCTTAAGTAATTTTCTTCTTTTTTATTATGTCATTTACAGGTTAAAAGTGACCCTAAATGAACTGTCAAACCTCTTAGAGAGCCTTCCCTTTGAAGCAGAATGACTTTTTAGCAGCTGCTGATTAGTCACTAAGTTACTTCAACACAGAATGACCATGATTAGATTTTTTTTCTCCAAGCATGTCGGGTACTGCTAAAGTTCAGTTTCAATTTATCTAGGCTAATTTTGGCCTTTGCTGTGTGTTTCGACCCCTGTGGGAACAACCTAATAAGTCGTGAGAGCTAAGTCAACGGGAAGGACCCTCATTTTCTTGTGTTACTGGCCGGTTTGATCTGACTTCTGTCAGAGTCTACTTAATTCACTCTAGAGTGAAGTTTTCATTGCTTCCCTCTTGCCATGCAGCCCTCTAAAATATTCAACAAATAGCGAGCTGAACTCCAGCAGCAGCAGGAGCTTGGGTGTCTTCGCATTGCCTCTGGTTGTCAGAGCGCAGCTGAGCGTGCATCCTTCCAAACAATCCCTTATTTTCTGTCTTGTGCCATCCTTTATTGATCACCTTCTTTATACCTTTTGTCACGTCAGATACACATGGATTTGTGAGAGTAGTCAGAGGGTAGTGATTGGTGAAAGCTGGTGAGAGCCGGGGTCCACTGGTGTTAGAAGATTAGAAAAACTGGGGCCATGACAGGAAGCAGTCAACTTTGTCAAAGTGTGCTTTAAGAAGATACTGAACTTTTCCTCCTTTATAGCTTATGATTCTTTAAGATAACTGGCTCAGCTTTATATATAAAACACAAATTTCAGTCATTTGTCAACACAGTTAGTTAACCTTTACAAAACTTTGCTCAGACAGGTGCAACAGCATTTGTTGGGGGTTATTATTTTTCAGCGTTGAAATGATGTTGATGATGCCAGAGGCCAAGGCATTCAGGGACTTTGCCTAGTTTAAATTTGGCAATAAAGTTTTAATGCAGTAAGTTTCTTGCTTGATTTCCACCCATGCATATAATATTGATATTCCTGCAGGGTTGCCTAGACTGATAGAGATGTGTTTCTAAGATGTGCTCACTGGTCATTCTGGAACTTCCAAAGATAGAAAAGGGTTGTCAGAAATATGATTGACACGATAAAAAGGTCTTGGTTTTTATGTATTTGAGAGATATTAAGTTTGTCTGAAGATCCTCCTCTGTATTTCTGTGTGTGTTTGTGTAAAGGCTGATAATCTTGGAAACTTCATCTATCGAGCCTCGGACCAGCTCCATTTAGTTCTACCCTTTCGTATCTGTCCCTCTGCATTCCTCAGTGGATCTCCGCTACCTTGTCACAATGGTAAACTTTGAATTATAACGTCGGGGAAAGGCGGTGAACTTGCAGGTAGGCGTATCTGTCAAGTCGATGTGTGGTGAGCTAAAACTGTGGTGTTCTCGTTGACAGTGTCAATCTTGTAAAGGTCACAGCCGAAACCCAGGAGTTCATCACCAGTAAAGCTCCTTCCTATAGAAGTCGAGTTAGTTGGACACAGAAGAGATCTGCTCTCTTTGAAAGAAGTTTAAGTTGTCATAATGAGATTTCTGTGGAGCTTCATAAAAATTAGCTGGCACACCGAAAGGAGGTACAAAAGAAGGCGACGTTGGTATCACTGAAAAACTTTAGCTCTCTCATTGCATCTGATATCTCTCATGCGTTTGTCTTGAATATGTTTGGGCAGCCATAGAACGATGGGATATTATTAAGCCTTTCGATATATTTGGATATATACAAGCACAACAATTGTTTGTTAAGCCAGCGGTCCCCAACCCCCGGGCCTCGGACCGGTCCATGAGTCGTTTGGTACTGGGCCGCGAGAGTGTGAAATGTATAGTTTTCAGGGTTTTTATCGGTTTTCAGCGTTATTTTGTTATCATTTTTATCATTTACTCGGTTTTCCTTGGTCTTTTCACATGTGTTATGAATAAAATTTTTTTTTTCGGTACCGGTACTAGTTTTATTTTGTTGTATTTATCCGCGACACCTTAAAGGCCGGTCCATGAAAATATTGTCGGGCATAAACCGGTCCGTGGCGCAAAAAAGGTTGGGGACCGCTGTGTTAAGCCATCGTGCACCGTTTCAGAATTTATGTCTCTAACGACATTAAACATTTTGTTCTAATTTTTTTTCACATGGCAGGAGAAAATATGCAAGCATAAATTATTTGGCCTAGAACATCAGATGTATTAGTTTGATATAAAACCTAAATGACCTAGGCCTACAGAGAATCATTTAAAAACCTTTTGGTAAGGACGGCAATTCTCTGCTCTGTAGTTAGCATACTGTTAAGTGATTCTTGCTGTCATTGTAAGGAAAATGTGCACATGAAGTTGACAGGTTTGGATAAACCTTCATTCATAGCTACAACCATGTTGGCCAGTATTTGGTCTGTACCAGCTCTTTGATTGTTTGAGCCTGGTACGATTAATTCTCTCGTGATTGTGATTTTACAGATCTCGTCATCTATCTCCGGACTGACCAAACAGCAGTTTCTAGGTCGAAGGAAACAGGGATGGTCTCAGTCTAGAGACATTTTGTTCATTATTTTGGATAGTTCAGACTAATAATGTGGAGAATGTCAGGTTAACTTTAGAACCAAAACAAAGAAAAACAATAATGCAGGATGAAAGTCAAGCAAAAAAGAGGTGGTGAGAAAGATGAGGCAAGGTATTGGAGGTAATAAAGAAGACATTAAAGCTGCGGCAGCAGTGTGCAAACACAATACAGTGTGATTACAAAATTAATCTGTTAATTCATTTCTTCAAATAATACTCTAAGCACTGCATTGATGCTAGACACACGCTGCTTTACAAACCAGTCATTTTGAAGTAGATATAGGTAAGTCATGTAGAATAATTTAGTCCTTGGGTGTACGTGATATGTGAACAGAAACTAACTGCACCAAATATTATGCATTTGTAATAAAAAATAAGTCTTGGTTTGGGCTGTCAGGTGTGAAAAGGCTGTAAATCATGCAAAGTGTTGTCATCTGGCCTCAGCCATCAGCAGGAGAGCTGAATTGAAATGTAACTCAAGTAGTTCATGTGACATTTTGAAAGATCATACGTCAAACTGTCAGAGAGCTTTAAATGGAGTACTACAGGGACTTTTATTTCTGTCAAATGTCATTTAAGCACTTTCATTTCAGTTATTGACTGACTCATTAGGCCCTTCTCATGTTGTGGTATTGAGCTGCTGTTCAGTCTCTATAAAGTTTTTGTCACACTTTAAGTTCTCCTGGTTTGAATGAGCCTATTTGAATGGGGAAATTCCTTCCTATCCAAGCACAGTTTCACAACATTACAACTTCAAACCTGTGGAGAACCTCTCCTGTCCTCACAAGCACCAGCTAAAAAAACATCCATCCCTTTTCTTACGGAGAAAATCTCAGCTGTCACCAAGTATGTTAGTTCTGCCATCGTAGCTCATAGTCTCTTTTTTTCTCTGATCACCTGTGGACCTAGTGGACCAGCAGATTCAAACACAGGACTTCTTGCTGTTGGACGACGGCGCTAACCACCGCACCACTATGCCATCCGCAGAACACGACTTGCTGACATGTTTCTCATTTCAGCTGTCAATTGGTGATGGCAGCTAAGAGTTGAAGGAGACTGTTCGATAGTGCCTTTGGTGTCTTGTGGAGAAAACCCAGAAAGGTCTGCAGAAACCATCTCATGTACCATAGGAACACCTCAAGATCCCTCAGAAGCAAAGAGAGAGAAGTGTCTACACTGAAAAAAGGGATTTGCCATCTCTTGAATTTATGTAAGCATCTTACGTATATTCAAAACAATTACCTCATGCTTTAAAGTTAAGTGTAATTATTAGAGATGGACCGATCCGATATTACGTATCGGTATCGGTCCGATACTGACCTAAATTACTGGATCGGATATCGGAGAAAAATAAAAAATGTAATCCGATCCATTAAATATCACGAAAGCACCTCACAAAACTTGCAACACGCCGTAACTCACCTCAGAACGTTAGCACGTCGGAGCAGTATGCTTCACGTGATAGAGCGGCTGTGGCATGCGGGACCTGTCGGTGGTCTGGATAGCATTTGGAGCTTCGCTAGCAACCCGGCATTTCATCTCCGACAAAGTTATCCCGAGAGAAGTAAAGCAAGTGTGTAAGTCAATCTCTGAATGTTTGTAAAGCATTCCTGCGTTAAGCTTAACAAACGACTGCCTCTTCTTGCTGCTACTTCAATCATGAAACTGCTTAACGATCAGCTGATCGGCTTTTCTGTCGGGAGTCCGTGTCTCTAGTTTGCTTTTGGCCCACTTTGCACCAGAAAGAGGAAACCAGCGGCTGAACAACAGCAGCACGTTTAAGCTTGATAAGCTGTTGTTAGAATTTATTTAATATTACTTTCTACTCGAGGATCTTTTTCTACGTAGCTGACGCTGGTAACTGTGCAGGGGCGGATCTAGCAAAGTTTAGCCAGGGGGGCCGATAGGGCATTAACAGGGAAAAGGGGGCACAAAGACATACTTTTCTTTCTTATTCTCATTTAAAATGTCGAGCTTTTAATAAATAATTATCTGACACCCAAAGTTTTAATTTGATGCAAAATGAATAGAAGTCCATTACTGTATATAGTAACTATTAAGTCTTTTATATATATATATATATATATTAGGGGTGCAACGATACACAAAATTCACGGTTCGGTTCGGTTCGATACTTTGGTGTCACGGTTCGATATTTTTTCGATACAAAAAAAATGTTCATGCCTTTTTAATTTGTCATTTATTAAAATTATAAATATATATTTAACTCAAAAGTACAGTTTTTAAATTTAACCCTAACCCTTGTGCGTGTTTTTTTATTTTGACAGCGAATGCGCACCTGCGGACCACTTATGTGCAGCCCTGGTTATTTAGCTCGTCATATTGCAGCCACAGAAATTATTTTGTCCATGAAACCATAAAGCTGCACTTTCTTTTTGCCTTATAGTCTGATTTGTCATAACTTCTCCGTTTTGTGGTAAGCTTTTCTTTGGCTGTCACTTCTTCACCCTGACCTGTCTTATTTGGCTCAGCAGAACTGAAATATATATCGTGCTGCTTTTACACATGCACTCACATAAGCTCAGCGATTCTCTGCACGATCAGCCTCTCACATGTTTAAGCTTGCTGCGGGAGATTTCACTTGTCATGTTTGCATAGTAAGCTAACGATTAATAAGACGATGTCAGAGGAATTGGTGCGCAAATTATCATCACTCACAGATCAGTGCTGTCGCTCTCTATACACAGTTCGCATGATTGCAAAGGGAAAGCAAAAAAACAAGCGCAAATTCAAACGCGATTTCAATATGTCACATATTGACAGTGGCTCACCGATGCCAATGACATAATTACCCAGCTACATTTCTGAAAGAATGCAAAAGCATTGACATATATTTTTCCTTCCTACAATAGCCCGACAGGCAGGGAAGAGATAGATTTTGGTAGCCTGACTGAAAAAAATCGCTAGCCCCAGGACGTCGGGCTAGCGATATTGCGAGCCCTGTATCTGATTGAGGAATCACTCATCTTTGGAAAAGAGTTTATTACAGAGAAATGTCTCTTTCCAAAATAAAAGCTATACTATCCGCTTCTTCTGGGCTATATTCTCAGCAGCATAAGGAGAGTCATGTGCTAACAGCTGTCTAAATGACTCGGCTAAAGTTAGTAGCATGCTTGTTGTTTTTGTCTTTGCACTAGGATGATGTCGGCGTAAATGTGCAGTCATATTCGTTGTGTTCCCACTAGTGCTTAATCTCGTTGAAATGACCTTAACACCACAACACGGCAAATCTCCGTTAACGAGCTACCGCCGATCGCCCCGTGCATGGGGCTAGACGGCCAACACGTTAACGAGCTAACTGCGCTAACACACTAGTTCCCACCCATGTAATTGAGCATTGCATGGCACATCCAACATACTGTTTTACTTTAGTCCATGACTCGCTTACCTTCAGGGTCATACGTCACATGAAAACCAAAATAATTCCAAAGGCCAGATCTGAATGAGGGTGGGGGAGGTGCCCTGCGCTCTTCCTTCTGACGATGCTGTCTGTGTTGAGCGCTCAGTGGATCTGCGCTCGACAGTACAGCCTAGGCGGAGTAGTCGAACGCAGATTCACTGAGCGCTCAACACAGACAGCATCGTCAGAAGGAAAGTTGATAAAATAAATTACAAATGTTGTATTGTTCGATACATATGCGTACCGAACCGAAAGCACTGTATCGAACGGTTCAATATCGATACGAATATCGTTGCACCCCTAATATATATATATATATATATATACCCTAGTAAGCTATAGTACTTTTTCCTTTGGGAAGGTACCATCTGTGCAGTCTGCAATTTTGTTGAAAGATGTTGAATCTATTTAATATTTCTTGAAAAATAATTAATTTCTGTGCATTTTTTTTCACACTGCATCAAATTAAGGTTGATTACGTCGATTAAGCATCATGAGGTGGAGCGTGAGGGGTGGTTCCCTATTTTTTATTTATTTATTTTTGTTGTTGCTGGGAGTTGGAACCCTATTAGTTAGGTTGCTTAATATTTATGCTAAGTACTCTTTAAAATACCAGAATAGGGAGGATGGTGTAGGTTTAAGTTTATTAGATTGATCAGTATTGCTGAACTATGAAATATTTTTTTTTTTGCATACAGGTATAACAGAATAGCTTTAGTGTAGTTGTTGTTTTAAACTTGAGTATGAACTTATACAAAATGCAGCAAGATATTTAAAAAACAGTTTTGTTGATTAAAAAAACACTATATCGGAATCATATCGGTATCGGCAGATATCCAAATTTATGATATCGGTATCGGACATAAAAAAGTGGTATCGTGCCATCTCTAGTAATTATATAGTGCAGAAAGTACATGATATGCAGAGAGGGTATATTAAATTGTTCATATCATGTTTGAGCAAAGTAAGTCAATAATATGGCAATGTTAAATCTCACATGATTTAATCTCGTGCGCTTCGGATCGTGGTTTGAGGAAGGTATCCATCTCAGTCAAGTCGAGCAGTCGCCTCTACTTTTTTCGGTGTGGTTGTTACATTTACAAAAGTCTAACATGTAATTTGAACAAAATAATTTAATGTTTCTATGGTGAACGTAATTAAATCATGTAGGATCTGTAAGTTGAGATGACATGATAAACTGTAGTAAGAGTGGTTAGTTCCTGGACTCATGAAATTTACAAGATCGCATGAGATTTCAAACTGCAGGAAAATCACTGGAGTTATAAAAGGCAGACAACCTGTCAAGGACAAAAACATACAGGAAATTCAGCATCAAGCCTTCAAACCACAGCTTTTCTACTTCTGTTAACCCTGGGTTGGTGGCGTGGTGGTTGGTTCAATAGATCCAAGTAGTATTGGCGTAAAAGTTATTGTATAGTGTTGGAATAAAATGAAAAAATTGTGGGGATTAAAATATTCCAAGAGCTCAACTTACTTCATCTGAATATGTTTCAGTCACGTTTCATCAACACTAAATGCACAGGCTTATTGACTATGAATAAGTTGTGTTGATTTAACTACGTTGTTTAAGTTTCTGCCAAAGCAAAACAATTGTGTGCAACCAATGTCCACTATAGAATTAAGTAAATCCAACATGCTCTTTTTTTCAGTGTAGTCTGTCTTACACGGTCTCTCACCATAGATTGCATTTAAAAGATGCTAGCTTCTAAACATACAGGGTGACTCGTCTGGGTGCAAAAAAGAAATCTGGTTTTAAAGCACCAACAAACGGGTGACATCACGGCCACCATCCCTGCATATATTCAACCACTTAACCTCTGGTTTATTAAAGGATTCGACTGGCGTGCTAAAAAAAGATCATTGCAAACTTTGCTACTCTCACAAATCCATGTGTATGTGTATTCATATATACAAAGGTGTCTTTATTGGTGGCAAAAATAATGTCTTTTCACAAAATCTACTTTTTAGAGAAGCATGAGTTTTCTCTGATAGCTGCTTCATGATGTCAATACCAAATATTCTTTTTTTTATTACACTCACACTGATTAAATGAACGAGTCTCTACACGCAGAGCTGACTTTATTCATACTTCACATAGGTGTCTGTTTGGAGTAACTGCTAAATATGATCCGTGTAGAAGTTAATTTTCTAGTCTTCTGCACATCGTGATACTTCGACTCTGTTCTGCAAAGTGGAAGAGAATAAATATGAGGCTGAGACCTTCTGTAAAGCTCAGTTAATCACTCTGTACGGATAACTAATGAATTAGGAATTCCCTGCCAGGCTGAATCCACCTTTCAGACTGAAATGACAGAAAATGACTCAGATGAAACGCATGAAGCTCATTTCTGTCGTGCTGCAAACAATGCAGAGCTTAATATGATCAGACTTCTTGCTCATACCTGCCTCATGTCGCTATGATTCATCTGTCAGTAGCAACACGATCAGCATCCACATTATTAGATTTAAATGTTTGTTTCAGGGTTTTTTTTTTAACCTTCTTAGTCACATTTTAAAAGATGAAGCTTTGATAAAAATCCCAGGATCCTCCAAGTATTCCTCATATCATCATATAAGGAAAAGGAGGACACTAACAGCATGAGGTCAACTTCTTTTCTTATTTCACAGATTTTAGTGTCACATGTTGTAGCTGCAGCTCGATAAGTAATAAACTATGAAAAGGTAAAGAACAATATCTGTCAGAAGTACCTCACACTGTCGATACAAGCTGCCGGTAGCTATTGATTTAGAGTACCAACAACTTAATCTTTTATTTTCAGGTGAGGCATATAGCAGTGACCAAGGTCAGCAGCAGTGCAGTCTGACTCAGCAGAGGATGAAACTTTGTCTTTGGCTGCTCGTTTGACCTTTATTTTTACAGTGGAGAAGTTGCTGAGCTGGCACGATTTTCCTCGAAGCATCTCTCCGGCAGATACAGCCCCGGTCCTCCGTGGGACACTGAGGCAGGCCCAGCGATTCTGCTTTAGATTAACGATGCTGTGATGTTTGTCTGGGCCATAGACTGTATACAAGACTGCACATTTTAAAGCCTCTGTGTCACCACTGGGAATTTCGAGCATGAAAAAGACCATGTTTGGATAAGATGGAGTGTGAAGTTTTCAGTTAACTCTAGCTAGTTTGCTTCAAAAGATGCATTATTTCCAGTAGCCGCTGCTAGGAACATTATGTACATCCAAACATCTTTTTTTAATGACTTGAACAATTTGAATTATGAAGCCTAACTTAATATTGTTAGTGCTGACATTGCTGCTGCAGTGAACACGGTCAGAAATGGTTGTGTGTCCCTGGTGACGTACCTGCTTTTTGGTAAGTCACTACGGAACTTACTGATACGCAGTATATTACAAGTAAGCGCCCCCTAGTGTTCAAACATGTAATAATGCAAAAACAGGGAGTAAGTGGCTCTTATAGCACCCATCGATTCTAACACACGGAAACTGATATCTGCTCATTTGTGCTTAATAACAGAAACATACTCATCAAAACTGGAGTACAAACTTCCTGGACTTGTACTACCTATTCAATTCAGGGACTTCCTGCGTTCATCAGCTGAGAAACTAGGCCACTGCTTTTGTGACCGGCGTTAGTTCATAGCTTAGCACTTAGCACTGCTTCTTCAGGGGTTATCAGCATTCACTACATCCAGTATCCTCGTCTGTAGTCTTTGCCTTTCCCCCTGCCTGGTAGCTCCATCTTCAGCATCCTTTGTCCAGTATATCCATTATCCCTCCTCTGCACATGTCCAAACCATCTCTTTTGCCTCTATAACCAGAGATCCTCGTTTCGTAGTGTTTTCAGCACATCCATTGTGCTACCGACCTTCCAAAATAACCCAATACATGAAACATGCAGTAATGCAAAAAAAGACCTAGAAAAGAATCACTACAGCTACTTTCACTTCCTCCCATATTTGCAAGGGGTCACCACAGCAGGTAGCTCTGCACGTTTGATTTAGCAGATTTTTAAACTGGATGCTGTCAGCGGTGACATCATGCTGACGTAAGATTCAGGAAGTAGCTTTACACTTCAGAAATATGATGGACCTTTACATTTACTCTCATCACTAATCGATTTTAATGGAAAAAATGCTTCTGCTAACATTTACAACCATCACCTGAAGCTCAAAACCATAGAAATTCAGCATGAATGATCCTCTCTGACTTCCAGGCTTCACTGCTTCACTTCACTGCTTTCCTGTTGCTCCTCAGACTGAAGGAAGACATGGACTTTGCAGTCAAGCTATACTTTGAGGGAAAGAGGAGTAAACAATGTATAATTAAAGGGATTTGCATTACGTTAGTATTCCCCAACACTGTCTGCAGTGACCCTGGAGGCTGATGGAGCAACAACAGTGTTCACAGATACATAAATTAGACTTGCAGAGCTAAAACAGCTGCTTGGGAGAGCGCCACAAGAATGTGTTTGAGAGCCCTGTGACACAGAGCGGGCGTGTTGCTGCTGGGGGGCTGGGGGCTGGGGGGGGGGGGGGGGGGCTCAGAGATCACGAAATCACTCAACGAGATTGGCAATTGCACCAAAGCTCATTTATTTGGTTTATGAATATTTATTTCATTTTTTTACATTTAGTTTTTCACATTTTAACAAAATATCTTCAGGGAATCCTTTTATAATTACACTCAGTCCAGATTGGTTTGTTTAAATACTTTCTTTTTAATCAAAGGAACCTTTCAATGTAGCCCTGCTTTGCATTTATATGGAAGCCAGAGGTATGTATTAATTACACGTAGGTGTTATTTTAATGTGAACTGTCAAAAATCAGATCACATAAGCAGGATGTCGGTGGACCCACAAGGAAATTCTGACCTTCAGATATTTTAATTTCCCTCAGTTTGATGAATTTTTTATACTTTGACAACCAGTTTTGGCAAACTGCTGTCCAATCTAGCTCGTTATACTCTTAAAGATATTTGAAGTTGTGTGAGAGTTTGCTTAACTTAACATGTGTTTTGTGCGCTTTGGGAAATGCATGGATGAGGTATGGGGTCTGTTGTTGTTGGCTATTTAATTCCCTGTACGTTTGCATTGCTGCAGATAAGTTTGACCTGTTCCTGGTGTGTGTTGGACTCATGGCTGTCCTGATTCTGTTTGTAACTTTTATTGACAGAATTTGTAGGCACAGCCAGGAGGAGGGTGTCTGGTTCAACAGCCTTAGGGTCAAATTCCAATCTATGCAGATGATGTGGTTCTGTTGGCTTCATCAAGCAAAGACCTCCAGCTTGCACTAGAATAGTTTGCAGCACAGTTTGAAGTGGCTGGAATGAGAATTAGCACCTTCAGGTCTTAAGCTATGGCTCTTTGCTGGAAAACCGGTGGACCAGGAATGCCTTAATTGGAGATACAGTGTCCTGGGGTCTGGTTAATAAGTGGGAAAAGAGTGGAGCAGGAGATTGACCAATGGATTGGTTCTGCAGTGATGCAGATACTGTACCAGCCTGTTGTGGTGAAGAGAGAGCTGAGCGTCAAAGCAAAGCTGTGGATTAACATGTCGACCTTGAGCTGCAGGCAGTAACCAAAAAACATGAGATTTTGGAAATAAGTAGTGGAAATGAATTTCCTTTGTAGGGTAAATGATTCACAGTAGAGCAGATTCTCTTGCTCAGAAGGATTCAGAGGATGTGGTTAAAGCATCTGTCCTGTCTGGACACAACGGAAGCATCCTAGTGAAGCTGAAGCAGTTCACGTTCAGCTGGAAGGAAACCCAGAACACACTGGACAGATTATGTCTCTTGGATGGCTTGGGAAGACCTTGTCCACACAGACGGGTTGAATAAAGGGAGGTCTTGGTGTTGCTTAATTAGCTGTAGAAAATCATTAGATTTAACTGACATTTGTACCTTTTGTGGACATTTGAACTTTTATTGGAATATACTACAGTGACTTTCTGTAGAATATTTGTCTGCAGTGGTCACAGATATTTATTCTGAACTTTTGTCATTATTGTCCCTACCGAGTCAACACACATACAGGTACTTACTCTTCTATTCTGTTTTTGTTTTCTTGGTTCCGGAGGTGAGAATCAGACTGGAACGAATTGACAGTCCTGTTTGATGTCAGGATGTTTTTATTTTATCAAAATAAGATTGTACTTGTCTAAAAGCATAATTTATGCCCATAATTTCGGGGTCAAAAACACTTTTTGTTGAGAAAAACAACCCATTTCATTTCTAAGGCATGGCATATCCTCTGTTTTTCTTCACATTTTTATTGAGGACAAATCAATGATGTTTACATCCTCAAAGTTGCTGGCATTTCCAAAACCTTAGTAGCAGTGAGTGATAGGTGTCAAGTGTAGCAAGCTAACACAGCACATAAACCAGGAAGAAACAGCAGGGAGTTTAATCTGAGTTTGTCCCAGATTGTTAGCCTCAAGCTGTTATGTCACTGGACTAATATCCTGCCGCTTCCCGTTCTGCAGGGCAATTAACTCGGGCGGTAAACAGTGAATAACTGATTGTGTTTGTACTGAGCTCCTTTGTTCTGGAGGTGCAGGTGTGAACTTTATTAAATTAATGAAGTCTATAGCATTGCAGCATCAGCAAAAATCATGTGAGCGGTAAAGACGATGAAGGTTCGTTGAGTCGTTTCTTGGGCGTGTACTGTGAAGGTCACTGTAGTCGTAACGCAGACTCACTCTCTCATGACTTCTCTGACATGTTTAGGTGATGAACACATGCAGAGGAGATACACTCATTGTCTGGACTAGTTTTAAGTATATTTTGCACATAAAAACTTATACTTACAGTCCTGTAGTGGGATATTAACAGTCTTTACCTGCCTAACCACAGCACCAGTCTTAATTACTTTGGGAGAAAGAGAGACAGGAGAGGTCAAAGCTCCAGCAAGGATTGCTTGGTAGAGTGTAGAACAACTTTATTGGTAGGCCCGCTCATAATCGATGTGATGGGTTTCTGACCTTTTCAGGTTGTGTTCCTCTCCTCTGGGCAGATTAGAAGTCAGTGAAGTTGTGCCAAAAAGCTCTGTGGTTCCAAAGACAGAGAGACTGGACATGTTTCCCTGAGATTTTAAATTCTGCTTTTTGTGAAGAGTGTCTTCTTTTAGCTGATTTGGCAGTGCTGTTTGAACAGTGTAACAGTCACTTTAATTCTAACCTAGAGGCTCTTGGATCTGTCCATAAAAATAAAAACCTTTCCTTCTCGGCCATGTTCAGTTCTTTTCTGACAACTTACAGTTGTCTTTATGATTTCACCACAGATATCAAAATAATTTTGTATTACCAGCCATTCTGGTGGTAACAGCTGGGTTTGCAATGATGACCAAGTTTACAGTTTCCAACCCTGAAGGCAGCAAATCAGGCATCTTTCCTTCAAACCAGGAGGATGCTCATCTTTATTCCAACATTTACAGGGCTGTGCGGCGTGAATTTGTCCCCCAGGGTGACAAACGATAGTCAAATAAGACATCGTTCACCTTTAGAGCTATTCTATAGACCTGTTCAATGATAAACACGAGATATATCTGAAGCTGATTTGCCGTCTGCTGGAGCAAGTTTTGCTCCATCAGTTTGGACCCTTCGGCAGCCGGTAGTGATTTCCACCTTTAAGAGGCAGTATGAACACCTGTGGCATCTGAGCTCTCAGACAGCCAAAACCTCATAGCCACAGATACACTTCCTTTTTCCACTGTGATCGTGTTTCAGATCAGCTCCTCCGTTATGATGAATCTGTCCTCTCACTGCAGGTCTTTGGGCGTTTTCAGGCTCACCACAGAATCCATCATTCTTTGACATTTGTTGGCGAACAAGCTGCCAGCTAATTGAGACGTTTGTGTAACAGCACTTCTCTGAGAATTGGTCAACACCTCCTGGAGTGAAGGCCCATTAGCACACAAACACTGCCTGCCAATGTTTGTCTGAACCATACAAATCATCTCAGGTTTGTTTTCATTCCCTGTGAATAAAAACATGATAAGTGAATCATCTGTCAGACTCTGTCAGTGGGGAAGGTTTCCTTCAAACCACTAATCATTATTGTAGTCCATCCATTTTCTGATCTGTTTAGGGGCTGGAGCCTACCCCAGCTGGCTCTGGCTGACATATTATGGCAATTTTCATAGTAAATATACGCAGATCAGGCATAACATTATGATGATTATTATGTCAGCCCCACTTTTGCTGTCAAAACAGCCCTGAACCCATTGAGGCATTGACTCCACTAGACCCCTGAAGGTGTGTTGTGGTATCTGACACCAAGACGTGAGCAACAAATCCTTCAAGTCATTCAAGTTGTAAGGTTTGTCCAGAACATCCCACAGAGGCTCCACTGGATTCAGATTTGGGGAATTTAGAGGTCAAGCCAACACTTAAAACTGGTTGTTGTACTCCTCAAACCATTCCTCAACCATTTCTGCTTTGTGGCAGGCGCATTACCCTACTGAAAGAGGCCACAGCCATCAGGGAGTACCATTTCCGCTAAAGGGCGTACATGGCCTGCAACAATGTTTAAGTAGGTGATAAGTGTCAAAGTTGCATCCCTATAGATAGCAGGACCTGAGATTTCCTGGCAGAACATTGCCCAGAGCATCGCATCGTCTCCGCCAACATCTCCACCTCTTCCATGCATCTTGGTGCCAGGTATTCCCCAGGTAATCACCCAATGATTCATGTGATTGATTAGACCAGCACACCTTCTCCCATTGCTTTGTGGTCCAGTTCGGAGGCTCAGGTGTCCATTGTTGGCACTTTCGGTGGTGGATGGCGTCAGCATGAGCTCGCTGACTGGTCTCCAGGTCTGCAGCCCCGTATACAACAAACTAATAATAATAATAATAATAATGGATTGCATTTTATATAGCGCTTTTCGGGACCCCTCAAAGCGCTTTACAATACCACTATTCATTCACTCTCACATTCATACACTGGTGAAGGTAAGCTACAGTTGTAGCCACAGCTGCCCTGGGGCAGACTGACAGAAGCGAGGCTGCCATATTGCACCATCGGCCCCTCTGGCCAACACCAGTAGGCGGCAGGTGAAGTGTCTTGCCCAAGGACACAACGACCGAGACTGTCCGAGCCGGGGCTCAAACCGGTAGGCTTCCGATTACAAGACGAACTCCCAACTCTTGAACCACGATCGCCCCAAACTGTGGTGCTTTGTGTGTTTGGACAACTAGCATGAACTTTTTCAGCAGTTTGAGCGACAGCAGCTTGTCTGTTGAATCAGACCACATGGACCAGCCTTCCCTCCCCATGTACATCAGTGAGCCTTGACCGCCCTGTCGCTGGTTCAGCACTATTCCTTGCTTGGACCACTTTGATCAACACTGACGCCTGTAGACCGAGAACACAGCTGCAGGTTTGGAGATGCTAACAACAGCAACCACCCCAGTTAAGTTTTCTCTAGCTAGCTGCTACTGTAGAAGTAAATGCTAATGACATGAAGATTTATAACTAAGTGATTTACTGTGTTTTTCTTTCTTTTAGCATGTGGATAGCCCTTTACACCGTATTTGATGTGGTAATAACTGTATAATTTTCGTGTTTTGGAAGCGTACACAATTTCCACTGTTTTTCTTAGATGTAACATGAGGAAAAGTACATTTGGAGTGCAAAATGTCCTTTGTTTAATTATCAGGCTCAGAGAATTCAAACAAAGATGGTAAACTTTTATTGTGAAATATCCCCACCATTGAGCCAGCCTTATCACAAATCACATTGAGTCTCATCAGGAGGAGAAAAAAAAACGCACTAATTGCAGTTTTGATATTTTGAAGTCTTGACAGGTCTCTATGTCTGGCTCCATTGATTTACCCATCAGTCAAAGTCAGGATCTCGCCCACCGCCTCCAGACTTCCCCTCAAAGCACAGAGTTGTTCCCTGACTCCGGTTTTCTTGTTTGTTAAGAAAGTGGCACTTAAGAACCTGCTGACAGCAGCCAGCAGCTGCCTGAGAACAAGCGCCAACACATGTTTTGATTATGGAGATGCTTCAACCCCGTCCTCCATCCATGCTATTATCGGTTTACCCCCATCACATCCACCGTACTGACTCCAGCTACCACTAATATATCCCAGACCTCCCCATGTTCCACTCCTGGAGTTAATCAGCATTATTATTGTTTGATCCCATCAGTGTACATTAATACTGAATACAGGGTTACCCAAAGCGCCAACCTCCATCCTCCTCCACCTGTCTGCCAGGCTTCACCTCAGCTAATTGGAGACTCTGCGTTGGACCTCTGGACTGTGTTTGTTGAGTCTGTGTCTTTTGGAGCATTTTTAATGCAGGTTTCTAACTAATAATGTGACTGTTTTCTGTCACAGACAATCTCAGGGGTTCCTGTAGTAGGAAAATTTTCATGTTTAGTCTATGGCAGGGCTCAGCAACCTTTAACACCCAACGAGCCATTTGGACCCGGTTTCCACGCAAACGAAAACACTGGGAGACGCAAATCCTTTTTGACATCTAAAATGAAGATAACACTGTATATATTGTTTTTTACCTTTATGCTTTGTGTGAACAACTAAGGTGTGTTGCTTATGAAATCCATGAAGTGCTACAGATAAAATAACATTTTATTTGTGTAATTAACACATTTTGAACGTAAAGAAATATAACAAAAGGAAAGATGCCCAGCTGAACTAAAATGATCCATGTAGCAAACAAAAACTGTTGTGAGCCGCCACCCTTATATCGCCTTTGGGCTTTTGGAGCTTTGACCTGACTTTTAAAAAATTATTGGAAAAAAAGCACTATGCTGCTAAAAGATGAAAAATAGATATTTGCAAAATTCTGCCTAAATATGTATTTTACTTGGTTAATGTGTGTGGCGGGGCGTGGTCTGCAGCGCGGACGCACCTGAGTGGCACCCGCAATCACGCCTCGCCACCTTAACGTATGTGCTATCTATGCTGTTGTTGGTATATGTCGGGCTGTGAGCTGCAAAACTACAGCCGGCTGTATGCATACATGCATTGTTTTTAACATAGTGCACGGTGGAGAACAGCTGCTGACATAATGTGGATCCGAAGATCCATAATTGGCCTACCTGGGGCTGAAAGTTTCGATAAATAAATAAATATAATTTTATTTTTATATTTCAATATCACAATAATCTTCCAATTTAGAACTACAAGTTAAAAAAGAACTAACATAAATAAAATACACTTCAGCTAAATACTTCTAATTTATTTTCCCAAACCACGCAGAGCTGCACTATAAGGACTAAAGAGCCGCAGGTTGCCGACCCCTGGTCTATGGTCTACCTTACAATATAAAGCACCTTGAAGCGACTGCTGTTCTGATTTGGAGCTGTATAAATAGAATTGAATAGAACTGAATTGAATGTTTTTGGCCTCAGCATGAAATGCTTCACCAGGGTGGTGCATGATTATTTAGTTATTGTTTTTACTTAAATATATTTAAAGTTTATGGGGAAAGAGATCAACAAATGTGACTAAAATAAGAGAGTACATTTACTGACCAATGTACTGGAGATTATGGTTTTTGCCATAAGCAAGCAGCCTTACACTGACTCACCAAACATTTCACACTCATAATAATAGTGTTTTTCTGAGTTACATCACTTCACTTTTCAAGGTTAAGAACTGAATAACTCATTAGAAACACTAATACAAGGCCAGCAAGCACTCTTCCAGTCACACCATTAAAGCCGACAACAAATCACAATCTCATTTTCAGTAAAACGAGCCATCTTTGACTTCTTATGACATGACTGTACAACACTAACAATACCCAATGCACACTGTGCATGCATGCATATCACTGTACATATGCACAATTTGCTGTGCTCCGTTACAGTGAACTGTAATGTAATGTTGCTGCTTTGGTATTTTTTTGTGAATTTTTTCCAGCCACCTTCAATTTAAAAAAACAAACCCCAAAGTGACCCTAGTGCAATGTTATACTGTTTTTCTTCATGTTTTTTACACCCTTTTCCTATATGACTGTTAACTAGGTCGTAAATTGCTTCCATAAAGGTCTAAAAAAAGGGCCTTTAACAGTCTGCACTTTAACCCCACTTACACCCGTCACATTATTCCGACCAGCCTTTGATTTAGCCCTCTGATTGTCAGTGGGTGGGTTAAAGTTTTGCCTCAAACAGGGTAAAATAATTCATAGATTTCCTTCCCTCTATAAATCCAGCATCTCTTACAAAAACCATGGCAACGTGGGCGTTATTACGGAGCACTGAGGGATTTTCGGAGCTGCAGATTGTCGGGCTGAAGCCACACACACCACACACTCATGAAATGCAAGTTAATAACTTTTACCGACAGTTTTGGTTGTAACATCGATGCAGACCCAAGCTCATGTCTGCTCTAACCAAAGATAGCGAGTAGCTTTCTGTGGGGCTCTCATCATCACCTGTTACCTCTTTTAATTTTTGAGAGCACCCTCAGTTACTCAGAGAAATATCAAGTATTTTTTATTCTCTTCAGTAATTGAGAATCTGAGTTTGCAGGCAGATTCAGATTGTTTTTAAAATTAAGTGTCTGTGAGCTTCAACAGTTCAACAGTTATTATTCTCTGGGCATAAATATTAAGAACTATTCTGCTTACATTATTCACATGATGCGGTCAGTGAATGTGTGAGTACATTTGAATAAAACTGCATTATGAAACAATTTAAACTAGTTTGCATTATTTCACTTCCATTAACATGTCAGTTTACTTCATTTGCACTGATTTTCTTGCTTTTCTGTCCATTCATTTCATATTTATGTAATCAAGTACCACAATATATTGCCATATACTGTAGTAAACGGTAGTACTGCAATGTGTTTTACTTCCAGTTTTAGTTCGAGAGCCTCAAACTGGATGGGCAGAAGCTGAGACCTCTTTAAAGGCTCAGATAGCTTTGCATTTAGCGCTCGTTTGTCTCTGGTTTGGTTTCCTCTGGTGATGCTTTGCCATAAAATGCTGCAGTACTTGTTTTGCAAACATCCCTCATCCACATTTTCTCCCACTGAGACCAAATCTCTGGTTTTACGTGCTGCTATTCCTATTTTTCCTCTGTAGAATTGCTAACATATATACGATCAGCAGTCTGTTTTTCCGATCACATCTCCAGTATCTATTAACCTTCATCATTAATGGTCTTTACACGATCATATAACAGAAGGAAACGCATCAAATTCTCACCTTTCAGAAACTGAAACCATCATTTTGTTTATTTAGTTAAAGAATATTGTACAAAATGCAGACTGACACACAAGCTTTAATCGAATAAAATCACAGTTTTTAAATTAATCTTTCCCACAGTTGTGATGATGAAGTGTCTCCTTAGCCAAGAGGACTGAATGAATTATTATTGGCAGCTTTTCTTCGAGGGCACGAACAGATGAACAATGCCACATCGAAGCTGCACAGCCTGGGATCTGCAGAGGGATTCTGTGCGGCATCAGAATCACACTGTTTGCTGTCTCGACTGCTGGGTGGTGGTCTCCATGCATGCAGTTCAGCTCATTACAGCAGGGCTGTTTAATGTGACTAACATGAATAATGAGGGATGGAAAAGTCATCTGTGTGTGCGCCTCCTGGGGGAAAAGAAGCTGCCAGGCCGGAGCCTCCTCCGGACAGCGAGGGATGAAAGCCGGCGAGTGGAGTGCACGGAGCAGAAGTGCAAATGTGCAGATGTTCCTTTATCAGGATGGGAAAGAAGCTTTTTCCTTTTTTGACAGGAATGCTGAGATTTAATCCCGGTGGAAAGTGAATAAAAATGTGGAGAAATGAGATGACTGCTTGGGCCACGATGGGAACAGTTCAGTTTGATGTTTGACCAAGTTTCTCAAACATGGCATCTGCAGGTGAGGAGTCAGGTCAGTCATGGGATTCATAATGTTATTGATAACTAAAATGATAAATACCCACAGTAGCAGGTTTAATAAAGAACTTCAGAACGAAAGCTGCTGAGCATGAAATGGAAGGAAAAGTGTGTCGAAAAGTGATAAAATGAAAGACAAACAGGTCAAATCCAGCCTCCTGACATCAGTTGAATCTTCACTGGTTTTAACATGAAAGCAAGAGATGGGCAGTAATGCGTTACTGTAATCCGATTACTTTTTAAAGTAACAAGTAAGGGATTACTATTACAAAAAAATAATTAGATTACCGATACTTTCCCATAAGCACGCTGCGTTACTAAACCGTGATTTTGTTTGTGAGAGTGTCTCATGACAATGACGTACGACCATGCAGCGTCCGTTCTTCCATATCTGTGTGGGAGGATAACTTCTTTTTACAGCAAAAAATTCAACTTCAAATCTGAGCGAGCACCGAGCACGCTGCCACGGGAATGTGAAATTCACAGAGAATCTCCCAGGTCCCCAAACTGAGATGACCACTGTGGCACCAGGCAAACCTCCACCTGCTCCACTCCTGTGAAACAGGTGATAATAGATTTAAGAGCGACAGGACTTAGTGCCACTGAATCTTTGATTTTATTTATTTTTTCTGTGTTTTATTTGAATCTAATCGAAAGAGTGAGTGTAAACACAAAACATTATTTTATTGTATATGCTGGAATATGCAGAAAATAGGTTTAAATGTTAAACACATTTCTTAAAGTCAAAGACTGTTGCATATAATTACATTTTTGCTTGAGGCAATGTTCAAAATGTTAAAAGAATAAAACTAATAAAACAAGTTTTAAAAAGAGAAAAAAGTAGAATTGGGCTGAAAGGTTTATTGCTTTATTACATATTCAGGTTGTGTATCTTTTTTTTTTTAAGTAACTAAGTCATAAAGTAACTAATTACTTTTGAAAATAAGTAATCAGTAAACTAACTGGAGTTCTTTCTTGGAGAAGTAATCAGTAATTAGTAACTAATTACTACTTTTAAGTAAGTTGACAACCACTGATGAAAGCATAAAATGTTTATTTACTGCTAGAATGGTGAATAAACTCTAACAAACCTGTTAATATTGAATATGCCTCGTCTATGGCAATGTAGTGTGACGGATGAGCCATCTGTGTTTTTGGCCGGAGAAATATCAACATCTGCTGTGGGAACTCGAGTAAACCCTGCCCTCAGACACAGTCCGACCGCTCTGTGAATCAGTTTGATTCTGTATGGACCTGCATGCATCTCCACTACAGGTGTGTGTGGGCGTTTGTGTGTTTGTGGCAGAAAAGAGGGACACAAATGGAAAGCAACACAGTCACAAAGCGTGAATGCCGCTGAGAGTTCTTTGGAGGTGGAGGACCTTTCCCCCTCCAGGATCCTCTGAAGTAGATTTCAGTGTGGTGAAGGACCATCTGTAGCCATTAGCGAGCCATGTGAGGGTCTGAAAGGAAGGAAGGAGATCAGCCCAGCGGTGCTTCAATTGCCATCGGAAACACAAATGTGGGCCTACATTTAAAAATACTCCTGGGTATGAGAAGTCTCCATCAGCATATATTAGAAAATGAATGCAGCTTCACAGACTCCCCCCACCTCTGAGTAACAGCCTTTATTTCATGCATGTTTCATAATACAGGATATTATCAGCAGAACTTATAGGATAGGATCCGTTTTCTGCTTCTGTGGGATAAAATCCTTGGATTGGATTGGATCCAAATTCAAGTTCAACACGCAGATTCTCAAATGATCGAACTGAATCACTGAAAACAAACAACGAAAATAATTTGTTTTTGGTTCAGGCTGTGCTGAAAAATAAAGGCAGTCGTACCAAATATTCACTTTCAAGTTTTTTAGAATAGCACAAACTTTGTTTTTGTACACATTTCGCATTTTACTAACAAAGATTTAAAGAGGTGAAGGGTGACTCCAGACTTTTGCACAGTACTGTGGTTGAACTCCATCTGTCTTCCACAGTCGGTTCCAGTAAATCACGACATCCCGTCTGAGTTTGGTGCTGAACAACTACCTACACTTCTATCACAGAGGAGCTGTCAGGAACACAGTGAACACATCTTAATTAGGATGCAGTGGAGTCAGTGATGAGTTACACTCGGAGAAACTCGGTTTCATCATTCGGTTTCATCACTCGTGACTGAATGCTGTGTCTCCTTTTCAATTCAAAAGCAGAGGCAGGAGACAGAAAAAGTGTCTTCATTTCTCAGGTAACTGTGTGTGTGTGTGTGTGTGTGTGTGTGTGTGTGTGTGTGTGTGTGTGTGTGTGTGTGTGTGTGTGTGTGTGTGTGTGTGTGTGTGTCAGAGCCAACAAGGCCACTGTAGTATTTCCCTTTGGAAAATCTCAGTTTTCAATTAGAGATTTGGATGAAAGGCTCCCCGAAGCTACATCGTGTTTTTTTTTAATCATGTTCATTGACTCGCTGGTAATTGGAACAAATTATCCAAAATGAGATTTACCCCGTCTGGAAACAGGGAGGGGGGAATTGTAACTCAGGAGATTTGAGTCTGAATTAGACAGATTTGTGTTTTTTAATTTTACCTGCTGCAGCTACAGGAGGACAAAAGTGGGTTTTCAGTTTCTATGACTCCACAGGCCGACATGATGACTTTAAGTGGACCTATAATGACTTTTAGCTATTTATATTTATAGTAATTAAAATTTAAAATGAGGTCAGTTTAATCCCTTCAAACTAAAAACTATTCAAACTGCTCCAAACACTCACTTTGAGGCTGTTTTTTCTTACTCCTGGATCTATATGATATCATAGAGAGAGGATATCCCTTAATGCGGTCATCTCAGCTACAGAAGCCCCTCCCATCTTCCATTTAAACACTTTGTTTACAAGACGTAGCAAATCAGAAGAAAGTTGGATTTAAAGGGAGAGGTGCTAAAATGTCTTAGCTCATTGAATGAGATAATGGACTAAGGTGCTGTAGTGGATAAAGAAGGATTATTTTGAACTGTTAGTCATGCAAAGCTACTGTAAGGCTACTATCATCCAAAACAAAGAAATAACACTGAAGTGATTAGAACAGACGAAATATTAGCACCAGTTGAGGGGGCTGGAAAATCTTTAAAAGGATAAGGCCAACACGTCTTCAGTTCATTTTTTCTGCCAAGATATGCGGCTGGGATGGTTGGTTAGGACTTCACTTGTGATGGCTGAGGGGTGAAAGGTTGTTTCTTGCTGTAAATATGGCAATGTTTGGCTTGATGAATGTATTTCCTGTAAAAGGAAGTTGGGTTGTGTGGTTTATTACTTAGGATAGACGGCAGCCTGCATGGCCTCACATTTAGGAGGAGAATAGAGTTTGAGTAAAGACAGCAGTTACAGGTGTGTGCAGGTTCATTGTGCAACAGGTCAGATGAAGCTGGGATAGATGTATACTCAAATTTCTGATGTCCATGATTGAAATGGCTTGTATGGTAGTTGGCAGCAAATTCCAACCTGCCTAAATTTATTTTGAAGACCTGTAACTCAATTTTCATCATATGAAGGTAGAAAAGTGCATGTCCTCATTAGATATGCTAAAATTATTGCTGATTTTGAGGAGGCCAGGTGGGCACTTTCTCTAAAGTTCAGGCTGCATATCCCTAATGCCAGTAATTCTGCTTTTGTTTTATTGGTGTGTCTGACAGCATCTTGTTTACCTGTGGCGCATCCATCTGGACTGCCGTGTGCTGCAGACCCTTATTGAGTCCGTTACAGCCTAGCAGTCTGGACAGCCTGTCAGCAGCCGGGCAGGAATGATTTCAGCTGGGAATGATTGACACAAATACCCAGTGAGCTCCTGCGAGAGGAGACTGTGATACAGCCAGCAGTCAGGAAATTGCAGTCAGTCAGAGCATCGCTTCAGAGCTGATCCTAATGAGCGCAGGATTGTCACGACTGCACAGAGTTGCCACCTTCTGCTGGAGGACTCACCCTGCTGTCAGCAGCCAGTAAAGCAGACGGGAGGTAAGTCTCAAAGGAACGGGGGCAAGGGGTTTTCTTAAAGGTTGCTTGTAATTATTCCGCCTTATTTCTAATTAGTTTCAAAGCTTGTTTGGTGGCTTTATTTAGGTTTGCAGCTCATTAAAAAGCCTGTTAATCAATCGAAAAATGGTTTTGGTGTAATTTAGGAGAACGTCTGGGCGTCTTACGCCGTCTTCTATGGTCTTCTACAGTGGACAGCTCTCTGGGGTCTCCTACATACCCCGGATGTTTCCATTTGGTAGTCCAAAACTATGAGTTTGGGGCTTGTCCACTTCCTGTCCCCTGTTGTCTTCTTGTCATTTCCATGAGTTAGCTCAGGAGGATTAAATGTGACTGCAGAGTGAGATGTCAGGGGTTTAAGTTACCTCACCATCCTTTGGTTTCTGGACTGCTGCTTTGAAGCCACCATACTTGGATGAGAGGGTAGACGTTGCAGAGTTTTGAGCTAACGCTAGTTCTGGCTAGCAAGCAAGGTGCACTTGGATGAATCATCCAGGCTGGAGTGGGTGGAGATGAGTATCAGGGATGATGTGTGACAGGTGAATAGCAGCAAGAGTGAAAGGGAAGGTTTATAAGATGGTAATGAGACCTGGTCTTATGTTTTGTTTGAAAATTGTGGCACTGACACAAAGACGGGAGGCCGAGCTCAAGATGGTAAGATCTTTGTGAGCAGGATTGGACATGAGTCCATCAGACGGACAGCTTGGGACCAAGAGTCTGGAGAAAAGGTTAGAGAGGTGAGGCTGAGATGGTGTGGATGTGTGCAGAGGAGGGAGAGTGGGGGTGCTGGATGAAGCGTAATGAAGATGGAGCTGCCAGGCAGGATGAAGAGAAGAAGATTTTAGAGAAGATTCATGGATGTAGTGAAGGAGGACATGCAGGGGGTTGGAGTGACATAAGAAAATGCTAAAAACAGAGTGAGATTCAGGCAGACGATTGGACCCCTGAAGGGAGCAGCTAAAAGAAATACAATAAATAGAAGAGTAAAACCAACCAGATAATGCAGACTTTAAGTATTAATCCAACACAATAAGTGAGATATATGAAAATGCAACTCCTGTTCAGGTGTTATGAAGGAGAGTTTTTGCTTTCTGTTGTAAATCTGGACATTTTAACAAGGGGACGGAGTCACTGTGAGAGTACATGTTACTTACTGCTGGTTCCTGCTGGCCTTACAGTCAGGCCTCTGTTACTGCCGCAGAGTTCAAGGGTTAATCAATAAATCCATCCATCCATCATCCATCCATCCATCCATCCATCCATCCATCATCATCCATCTAATCGTCTGCTGCTTGTCGTACTGACTTAATTCGAGTTTGTTGCAGAATGTATTCCTTTCTTTGATGATAATTGAAAATATAATTATTTTAAAGCTTTAAAATTTACCTTCATTAAAAAAACATTTGTGTTGCTCTCCGATTTAATCTAATTAAATTGGGGTTGTTTCAGTGTTTAAAACTGACTGTTTCCAGTAAATTTTATTATGAAGTATAATTAGAATAATTCCTGGTGATTGGGTCTGAATCTATATTTTAATTTTAGTCATGCTGCCGGCAGACAGAAATCTAATTATTCTGCTTTGCATACTGATATTGGATCAGGCTAACGGCACCGCTGAAGACTCGGGAGTCTTTTCAGTTTAATTCACCGCTGTGCCGACGTGTTGTCATCAGATTCCACTTCCAGCCTCTTCACTCACAGATGAGGCCTGTTAGTATTCTGGCTGAGGAGGCAGCGTCTGCAGTCGGTCAGCAGGGCAGTGCCGGCTCTTCAGATGAGCTGAACTCTGAAATCTGGGCTAAATCTCCGGCCTCCTCCGCAGGTCATCCCCTGGCCCGCAGCAGAGTGGAACACAGCTGCGAAAGTAAAAAGTGACTCCTGGAGTTCATGTTAGGCTTTTGAAAAGTGGAGAGAATCATTAGGGTAAAGGTTCTCTGTGGCTGAGAGGTACAGTGTGACTGAAGGAGCCGAGGCTCTCTTTCTACCTTAAACTTCTTCTCAACCTTTGCCCTGTGATTTCCTGGGAGCCATTCTCCGGGGAAAGTTGGTTTTAACTTCAAAATCAGTTTGCACAGGGAAAAAGTGCAGCTCACTGTCTGCTGCATTTATCTGTGCTACACTGGGTTTGCTTTAAACCCCAAATCAAGGCTGTTAGCTCGAGAGACATTGCAGTATTTATGAGAAAGAATTTCTTTTGTATGTTTGTCCATATTCGCCCATTGATCGAGGTAACAGTGAATAAAACGTTTTGCGTTTTGGCTCCTTGGTTGGTTGAGAGGAGATGCAGGCATTGTTCTCATCAATGAAAATCAGACTTATGCTTTAACTTAACCGAAATCATGCTCAATCATCCGGACTGTCATGAATGTAAACCTTAAAATACTGAACAGCTTACTGAATGAGAGCTTTTTCTCAGATTCATCTCCGTACAACATCTTTACCTCTCTGACTTCTTGTCAGACAAAATCAGAGCTACTGATAGAGCTCATCTCAGATTTTTCCTCAAGCATCAACTCTTCCTAATTTGTTTTATAAACTTTTATGATAAACCCCACCCACACATCAGATGCTACGTTACACACTCACATACCTCTGAATTCCCACCAGATTCAAAAGCAAATGGAAGGAAGTGGCCGTTCTGTCCATCTCTCCAACGCCAGCCGGTCAACTCTGACAGTGTGATTAAAGGTTTGTCATTTGTATGGTTCTCATCTGTGCTCGTGTGTCTGGATCCAGCAATACCACCAAAACCAGGAGAAAACCAGACCTCTCTGAGTGAGACCTGGAGGTAACGTTGATGTTTCTGCAGTGCAGAGTCACGAAGGAATACATTAAATAAAGAAATGTAGGCAAACTTAAGTCTTAGGCTGCCTGTTGCTGATGAGCCGACTGTGAGCAGCTGGCTCTGGGAGCTGCCCCTGATGTTGAACGTTGTGTTGAGTTTCTTTCTGTTGTGTGGGTCTCGTGTGCACAGCTGATGATGGGGATTGGTCCCAGAGCCGGCTCCTTAGCAGGGTTGACTGCTTATAGCTAAACATTGTCATACTGTGGCTCTGAGCGACACCCCGGCATTACCACACTGCACTGCATGCTGCTCCGTGGATACTTTCTGTGGCAGTGGATCATGGATCATGGTCAGTGAGCTGGATCACCTTGGTCACTTTATATGACTAAATAACTGACAGGTTATGTTAGAAAACAGCAAAAATGCCAGCGTTAATTATTGATCGCTGACTGCGGCGGTCTGTGTGCAGTAGACGAGTTGGGCTGTGTGCTTGTGGCACTGCATCGTAATGTTTGCATTAATATGTATGAAGCATGTTCATTATGCAACCATGAGTCTGTAGATGCAAAGTGGATGTGAACAGCAGTAATCAGAGCTGCAAACTTGGGCTGGCTGGTTAAGCCACATGGCCCGAGGAGTCCGGACCGTGTTCCGCATCCATGCTCACACTTTCTCCTCAACATTTATTGTCTCTTAAACTGCTGCTATCAAACAGGAAGGACAACTTCCTGTAAATACGCAGCAGTTGAACAGTTCAGTTCAACACTTTTCATCTTCGTGATTCATGAGGGCTGACCTCTGACCTCTGCACCAGACCTTTAAGCTGATCATTGCTAGCAAAGACTTGTGACTCAGGGTTCATTATGCCCGCTGGATTGGTTGATTCATATAATGACAGTGATGTCATCACACAGCGAAAAACACGTCTACCCCCCATTAAAGTGTGGTTACAAAACTCAGGACGTGCACGGCCGGCTGAAACGACACCAAAGCGCGCCATACGTGAGTAGCTGTGACGTCATGTTTGTCGTACAAGAACAGCGAGCACGACGGCCCCATCATGGGGGCACACTTGTGCAATGATTGGCACGGTCCTTCCCCTGGTGAGAGGAGGCTTGACTACATCTGAACTCATCAGTTATTTAAAAAGTTCACTCTGTGAAAACGAGGTAAATGCTCCAGTACATCAGTTTGTGGTTCTCCACCACTCGTGCTGTGTTGGGGTAATTGCAGCAGAACTAAACTGCAGGAAAAGTTGACAAAGTCATCTCTCCGTTTATAGTCACCAGGCTCAGGTCGGCTCTTTCCTTCCTGAAATCCACTATTTTCTTCTTGGTCTTCCTGGTGTTGAGGGGGAACTCTCTGGTGGAGCACCTCTTCCCTGTACACAGTCATTGTTGATTGCTGTTGCTTTTCTATGATGGTTTTAATTGCTTGGACAGCTTGAGTACACACAGGAGAGGAGATTTCTTTCCTAACTTACATGAACGTGTGTTTATATTTCCTGCTTTATGATGTCCTCTCAGTCTTTTGGATTCTGGAAGAGCTTTGTGTGTGAGTCATCGTTGAAAACAGTAAAATAAGTTTAATAAAGATGTTCGAGCTGTCAGGAGAGAGTAGTGGAAACATTTTCCTAGGACATTCGGTGAAGTAAACTTTAGTTTTAATTGAATTCCAGATTTGCTTGCACAGATTGTGTTTGTATGTGACAGTCAGCGGCTCCATGGGTGTCTCTGTTTGTTTGCATCCTAATTACACCTTGAACCCAGCAGTCAGCCGGCTGCACGGCTCTCTGAGCCTTACAGCACACCGTACAATATGCTTGGAAATCATTGCTGAGCTAGCGAGGGGTTACCAGGGAGCTAATTAGCCCCGAGTGTATCTTCAGTCTGTATTTATCAGGTTTTTTTCAGTTTGAATACTGAAGAAACATTTTCATCAGTACTTTTGAATCAACAGTTAAGATATTTAGTCTGAGTGAGCTTTAGGATATCTGATATCTATGTTTGAGCACATGAGGGGCTCTGCAGAGGTTCAGGAGGGGTAACGCCACATTGCCTCATCAACATTTGGCTTTCTCATGATCTGGTTTCAGACCAGATCATTTTTTATAACTTGAGGTGCAAACTTATGTCCAAATTCAGCAAACAGCAACGTTATATATAAGTATTTACATTAACATGCAGGCAGTACCTCTGGCGTTTCTTCTACAACTATTTGCAGAAGCATCAGGTGTCACAATAAGATGCAACACAGATTATTCGTCCCATTCTAGTTCCTGACCACAACGAGACAGAGGGGCACATTACAGGCCTGACACACAGGTGTATCACTCCTCGTGGCTTTGGTGGCTCTTCACCAGCACCTGCGACCCTCAGGAGTTGCCTCATGTTTCGATTATACTGCACACTAACTACGCAAAATGTCTAGAATCTTTATACGCGCTGATAATATCGCTCTTCTCGCTTTTGCCATGACTTTCACAACTTTTCTTCCTCAGAAACCAAATGCTGCGCGTTGCCACATCACTAAATATCAACAACAGTATTCAGTAAAAAGCACCGCATACATTATTTATCATAACTCCAGTTCTGCTCGACCATCAACACAAGTTAAAAACTGGTGTTTAATTTGAAGTCCACACTTTTGAAGATGAAACGGAGACTTAAACTGTTCACGTGGTTTGTGCGTGTTTGTTGACTCCAGAGGATTAAACATGTCCAAAAGAAAAGCCCAAGCACTAGTCTATTAAAACCATTTGATCACGAGGGGCAGCCAATCAAAAGAAAGTTGGCTTAAAGGGGGAGGAGCTAAAACACCTTGTTTCAGACAGAGGATGAATTGAGGTCGATGAACTAAGGGCTAGCAAAAGATGAAGATAAATTATTTTCAACAACTTCAAAGATTTGCCTTGGCATTAAAGTGGTTACAGTTCATTTATTTTAAGGTATTTTTGTGCATCTAAAACTACAAACCATAAATGAAAGGAAATAATATCTGTGTTTAGTTTTTAATGTTTATGGATGACTCATGTAAATTGCCCGCCACTTAAGTTCAACCTTGAGTTCAAAGATGTTACTGAAAGAGGTCGCAGGTATTATTATTCCACCTGCAGTGAAGCCATTTTGCACATGTCAGGGATGCTCACAGCACTCTGATATTAAACTGAGATTTCTTTAAAAACCCTTTCTTTTCCTTTCGAGGCTTTTTGTCGGAGCCTCCCCTGTAGTGACGTTGCTTGGCAACAAGATAAACACGTGGCCTGTGAGGCGATGTGGCGTTACGCTCACAGCTCTGCAGCATCAGACCAGATCTCCAGTGTCCTAATGGAGGCAGAGAATAAAGATACTCCACGCTTCTCCCATTTTATCTGATCTTGCCACTGCCACTCAAACCCACTTCTGCAGCATGTTGCAGTCACATGACTCACCCAACCAGCACTAAAATCACCTGCCGAATGTGAAGGATTATTACTTGGGGGAAGTGCAGTGACTGCCTCTGTTCGGAGTCCTGACTGAATCAGTGTGATAACAGGCACCACACCCGCAGTAGATGTGCTCGGTGTGAGGTCTCGCAGCAAGCTATCAAATACGGCGCATTTCTCGGCTTTTAAAAAAAAAACGCTATGCGTCACCAGGTGTTTCATCGGATTTGAGGTGTTACCTCCTTTGACAGTATCACAGTATCACCTTAAAGCACTTGTTGCAGGCTGCTGAGTTTGCATCTTTTGCTGTGAAGTACAGCCAGACTTTTGACCACTTCGCCTTGGGCGTTTTTAAGCTGTAGCTCTGCTCTAAAAGAACGTACGTACCTGGACCCGCCTACTATCCTCGGAAACGTAAAACGATTGGCTAGAATCTAAAGTGTATCACAGCTCAGGAAAAAAAAGCACCGAAATAAAGTACCGAAATGTGCGCTGCTTTTCGGTCTGGTTACTACCATTTATGTCAGAACCGGTGCCATGATACCGGTACCCATCCCTAGTCTTTACAATATAAATCGCCATGAGGCAACTGTTGTGATTTGGCGCTATATAAATAAAATTGAATTGAATTCACTCCAAGCCAATGCAGAGGTCCTCAAACCTGCACTCTTTCTAATGGCCGTCACTCTGTGGTCTCTTTCTCGAAAACGTGTCTGTTCAGAGTGTTTCAAGTCGTACTGAATCCAAAGTTGTGTTTATTTTGTGTTTAATTATCGCTCCCATAGGGTACACTGCAGGCACCGGCCTCGGAGCAGTGTGATGTTAACTCAAAGCCAACGACAAAAATCAAACCTGTGGCATAAACATGATGAAAATCTCAAAATTCACAAGACCATCATCTTAGGCCCTTCTGTTAAAAGATAATTACGTTTTCCAGAAGAAACTCGTTTCGAGCCGTATTCATGTTTTTTGAGTGTGGCTATCACAGAGAGTGGGAGCTCTCAAGAATGTAAAGGCTCTTCGATGGAGCCTTTTTCAGGTGGATCATCTTCAGTTCATCTTTCTGGAGGCATTGAGGTCGACTTTGGTAGAAGCAGCATGGAGAGCACAGCCTCATATTATTCCTCTTCAAGTGTGGAGCAGATGTGGAAGGTGGTATAAAGAAAACTGCGCTGTGACACGTGAGGTTTATTCTGCACAAGGTGAACTTATTTAACTTTTAGTCAGAGGAAGCCAGCAGATCCATTTTATGGCAGCAAACAGTCAATACCCAGATGAGCCACTGCGCCCCAAAAGCCACTGAATTTGTACTCGAAGTACAATCTGAGC
The DNA here is from genome assembly GCF_900408965.1 of Simochromis diagramma. Taxonomy (NCBI): domain Eukaryota; kingdom Metazoa; phylum Chordata; class Actinopteri; order Cichliformes; family Cichlidae; genus Simochromis; species Simochromis diagramma. The sequence continues at coordinate 23,123,163 of NW_024387492.1, forward strand.
TTTCGTCAATACTCTCCACGGCCATGCACGGACAAGATGTCACAGATTTACCGAGATGCTGATTCACGCGAGGCCAATAAAACCGCATTCGACCAGGAACAGGATCAAGATGGCGGCTCCGGTTTGATGCTGGCTGTGAAAATCGCTTTACAGCATTTTTATGGGATATTTTTTGTTTTCGATTTGCCGTTGTCGCCTTCCTGTGTCGAGTATTCTTCTGGTTTATCTTCCTGCTGTGATGTAGGGAGGACGTTTTTATTGTTTACCAGAATCACAGGTTGGTCTGTGGTCTGGAAAACATCCAGGCTAACAGTTTTACAGCTGCACAGTTTGTTATTCGATAAATCTTTTTTCTGACGCTGTGTACCGATCCAACTTCCTCTGTTTCTGATTTGATACCAGTACCTTGGCTTTGGCTGTCTGCCTGTGCCGAGCATGATGTGATTTCAGTGTTAATTTAATACACAAGTGTCTTTTATGTTTAAGGCGGCATCAGGCCCAGGATAAATAAAATGAAAAGTAATTAGACTGAGGAAATTCATTTATTTGAACTAGCTCAGAGCTGTTTCTGTTGTCACTCTGTGTTACGTGCTGATAAGAGACAGGTAAATATTAATAACCGAGTTGATGGAAACATGTTACCGTGACCTTAAGTGTAATAAAAGTTTCCCAGAACTGTGAGGAGAATGCATCGTCATCGTCTCGACGATCCGTGGCAGCAGTTTGGGTTTAAGTAGAAAAAACATGCAAACGTACAAAGAGATGCTGATGATGTCGCTGCTGTTAGACCTCTGCTGCTGCTGCTGGCCTGCTGCATGAGTACGACACCGACCCAAGTCAGAAACCTCAGCTCTGTTTCCACCGTGCCCGATTCAGTTTCCTGAGTCTGGATCAGACCAATGTCCAGTCAACTTTCTCCAAATCCGCCAATAGAAAAGCAGAGATGAACTCATGGGTGCCTTTTTTGTGGAAAGCAAACTTGATTTAAAAAAAAACTTTTCATTTCGTATTTATTACCAAACACCTAAGCAAAATGTACTAAACAGTGAGTGCTGCACATGTACTATATCCACATAAAGTTTATGGTAGATTAAAACAAGTTTCAGTGGGGCAAAAGACACAATAAGCTGCACTTCACACTGGTTTTGCTGCACTACAAACATCTTAAACTTAAAGGAACAAAGAAAACTGAATATACAGAAAATATAATACTAATTCCTTAAAAGTAAATACTGCCTGTTGTGCGCTGCCTTGGCAGATGGTGGCGTTCTCTGAGTGGATCTTGTTGTTCGTTGTTTTCGGGGCTCAGTTTTTGTTGTGCATGAGTTCTTGTTTTTTACGCTGGGTGATGCCGCCCTCTGCTCCAGATGTTTAAGAAGTCTACAGATGAGTGGACGCTCCTACTAAAATGATGTATTCAGTCATTTGGTTAATCATTTCCACTGTAACTTGCATTCATTTTGGCCCCTTTCTTGTCATTTCACCTTTAACCCAGCAGCCCTTTCGTCACTTCACTGCATGTAGCTCAGAAGATCAAACTGAAGATCAAACTGGAGCTAAAAACCCAACCTCTGTTTGAAACCTGCTGTGAGGAGTCAGCACTGATGCAACCAAACATCAAACAAACTCAGCGGTGAGAGGACGTTGATGGATTAATGTGATGGAAATTGAGTTTTCCACGTCGCTTTGTGCACGTTTCGCCCTTTTGTGCTGAGTCGGTCTAACCCAGCGATCCCTGGCGGTATCAGACCCTCGCTTCCGGAGGACCTCGCCTTTATCGTTGCTTTGACTCGGCACTGATCCCACCAACACAAATCCTTCCTCGTCCTTTGTACTCTGTAATTAAAGTGATTCTGATTCAGAAACTTCACTTCCCCCATCCATCTTCTATAATTATTTGTGAAGCCTATTTTAAGTGCAGGGTTATTAATCATGTCATGGTTGAAGCACCCCCGGGTCTCTGAGCATGCTCGGAGAGATTTCTTTCATGAGCGGCAGACTGCTGTTGGTATCGAGCCATCTCAAAAGCACTTCACACACCGTTAACCATCTGGCTTTTGTTGAAGGAAATCTAATCTTCACAACAAACTATTGTGAAATGTTTGCATGAAAATTTATGCTGCAGAGAAGCAACGCTGATTTGGACGGCCGTGCTAAGGCGCCGTTTTTACTTCTTATAAGTCACCTTTACTCTTTCATCTTCAGCATCATTCTGTCATCTGCACAATCTTTTTCCCCGATCCCCCTTTTTTTCTGGGGCAGAAAGTATTTCTTATCCTCCTCCTGCTCCAACTGTCATTTGCCAACGAGCCTCAAGGATAGAAAAGTGGGCGTGTGAGCAGCAAATCACTGGCTCCAACTTCCAGACCATCTGGGAAAAAATATGTGTGGGGAAATGAATGAATAATATTCCTCTCCTCCTCCACCTATATCTCATCAAAATGTTAATCCAAGTCATTTTTGATGTCTGCGTGGACGCTAAATTTTCTCCCCAAACTGATTTATGGCCTGTGACACTCTGCAAACAACTCACACGAACTCCAAAGCAGCCAAGAAATCCTGGACTGGCGATGTATAATCTCTACTAACTGTAAGTGTGTCACACCTTAAACCTTCATCGGCTCTTCGAACGGCACCGGTGCAGGCCAGCAGTCGCTATGGGGCAGGGCTGGGACAAAACCCTGAGGTTAATGCCTCAGAACATGGAATGACATCAAGGTGTCATCATGCATTTTATGGTCACAATATCAAAGTGACCAAACCCCTAATTACAGCATCCAGAGCAGTGATTAAGCCCCAGTCATGGAGGCCTGGAGACCGGTCAGTGAGACCCTTGGTAACCACCAGCTGCTAGGGAAAAAAACTACATTTCTCTTCTGTTTGGCGAGTAGTTGCTGGAAGTTACTAGAGACTGGTTGCAAAGAGCTATACGGCACCTTCTTGCGATGGCTTTGGTCGTGAGTGGATTGTCATGGTTACCGTTTGCAAACTATTTGCGTAGCGGTGAAAACGACTGGAGATGGTCGTTTTAGAAAACCCCACAGGTAACCCGACAGTGGTTATGAAGAGATAGATTTGTTCAGAGAAGCCAAAACTCTTAAATATCAGGCTGTAAACAAGGCAGACTTTTTAACATGGAAGTCTTTGGGGGGACTAACTCACCTAGAGCCTCAAGTGGACATTTGAGGAACTGCAGTTTATGCCACCTCCATGTTCACTCAGTCTCTCAGCCCTCAAGATCGATTTTTTTGTTTTGTTTTCTGTTTAGAAAAATAGCACTCATAGTTTCAGTATCTTTTTCTGATTGGGTAGGTACCCAATCAGAAAAAGATACTTACATCCTTCCTTCAGAATCACCTGCTGCTTTCTTCACTCTTCATCTTTACCACCACACTAACCTAAAAATCCTTGGAAAAGTGATTGAAAGTGTTGGCTCGGAGGTCATACTTGAACATCTCTGGAACAGTGCCTTCGAGAAAAAGGGGCTAGTTCACAATAAAACCAATCATTTATTTTATAAAGTCATTTATTCACCAAAAATGTCTCATATAGAGAAACCTTGGCACCATTGTTTAACAGTAAAACCCTCATGTGGCTTTGCCTGATAATAGAAAACTTCAGGAGTGCTACTTAACTGAAGTGGGGGGGAATGGGTGCTAAGGGGTAGTCTCAGTCTCTCGGATGTCCTTGTGGACATCTGGATGGGAAGTTCCTGGCTCCAGGTGGAAAATATTCCTGCCAGGTTGAAAAGAGTTATTTCCCAAAATGTTATACTGCTCCATTTTTCCGATGTGTTTAACTAAGTTCTGGTTTTCAGGCTCTCGGGTGCACAGGCTTACGTCAGAGCCGTACCGCGAAGCCAATGATAACAGCTCCCTCCTCGTCCTCGGAAATCCCGGAGAGCGGTGAGTGTGTTTGAATGCCGACTGTATTAGACTTGTAAATGCAATCTGCCGCTCCACCCAGCTCCCCGAAGGTCATCGTTTTGTTATGTTTTGTTTGTGATGTTCATTTTACTTTCACCCTCTACCCAAGAGTGGGGGATACATTTCCTGCTCGGAGGATGAAGGCTGTAATGATTTTTGAGCTCTTACTCCAGCGTTGTTGTGCAAATGTGCAGCTCAACACGTGAGGGACTGATTGACAACATGATTTATGCTTTTCTGACCCAATGACATTTGGTCAGAGTTTAGTTTGTAGTAGAAGCACAAACAGAGGAAATCCATCCATGTATCGTCACTTCAGACCCCGAGACTGGAACGACATGGTAGCAGGCAGAACACCAGAGTCACTGCTGAAAACCAACAAGTGTGTTATGGTGCCTTTATTCATATTTTAGGCTCTCGGTTGTACAACATGGTGACCTCTGGCTCCAAAGAACATCCATCAATCAGCAGGTGATCAATTGCTGTGTCCACCTTTTATATTCAGTTCAATTCAGTTTTATTTGTATAGCACCAAATTACAACAACAGTCACCTAAAGGTGCTTTATATTGTAACGTGAGGTTCAGATTTAATGTGGAACTTGCAGGTTCAGTCTGCTCATATTGTAAGCCCAAAGCTCGGATCAGTGGGGGTAGGGGGGTGTCGGGAAGCGCTCCAGTATAAAATCCTTTAAATGTAGCGGCTCCTCCAGGGAGGAGAAAAAGAGGAAGACCACAGAGGTTGTAGGTTGTAGTGAAGGAGGACGTCCAGAGGGTTGGAGTGACAGAGGAGGATGCTCGGATAGGGTGAGAACAAGGCAGATGATCCACTTTGGTGACCCCTAAGAAAAGAAGCCTTTATGAAACCAGGACACAGGGAGAAGATGCAAACTCTTCACACAGCAGAGCAAAGCATTTAATGGGCTCATGTTGGGTTTTTACCAGATTTATTGCAATTTCATGACTAATAAAATACAGATGATCAGTAAAATCTGTGATCTTTTGGCAGTTTTATTTTTATTGAGCTGCTTTCGCAGTATTTCCTGTTCATACATCTAATCAAATATTTTATTAATCCTCTCATCGTTTGACAAATGATGTGCAGCCCCTGAATATTTGTCTGTATTTCTGGGAAGTGCTGGTGAAAGCAGAAGAGTCAGAGGCTGGTTTAGGGAAGCAGATCTAAGTTTTCCATGTCTGTGGTCTTCAAAAGAAGAAAATGTGATTCCCAGGATGTGTGACTGCGTTTACAAACTGCAGATTTCATCCTCAGAAGCGTGGCTGCTCCGGTGGTGGTAATGATTGTCTTTGAACAGATAATAACCTTGATGGCTTTTTCTCAACATGAGAGGTGGAAAACGAGGAATGAAAACATCCAAGCTTTTCGTGTAGCGGAAATCACAAGATTCAGAGTGAACGTAAAAACAAGACTGTGTTTTTCTGGAAAATTGCCGTGTCTCTTTGTACCTACTGACATGTATTGATTGGGTGGTAGACGGGTACACCTGAGGCATCAGCGTATGAGGAGAAGAACATGCTCTCCATCATTTATGACATCTTGTTTTGTAGAGAAACCCCCTCCGGTGTTCCCCTTGCACCTCAGTTTGATTCTCCGTCCTCGGGGCCTCTCCGATGTCTTCGTTGCCTGTTTGGAAGGATTTCAGACACGGACGGGTTGACAGATTGAGTTGAAGCTGAGGTCTTGACTCTCAGCGGCTCTGACAGGGCAGCAGATCTCACCTCATCATCAGACCTCTTCCACGCTGTGCTCGCCGTGGGAGGCGCGTCGCTGGCAGCTGATGTGCGCCGACAGCCGGAGAGGAGATCGTGACGCAAATTGTGACAGGTGGCGGGCGGCGTGTTGGCGGGTGTTGAGCCTTCTTTAACCTGTAGTATCTCCCGTGTTCTGCTGACAGATGGGTTTCTCTGTAAATCACTGTGTTCACCACTCGCTGTTTGCTCCACCTCAGGTGAAGCAGCCTGTGTGGGGATTATCAGCTCTAGACTCTCTGACTATAAGTTGAAGCCACTACAATAATAACAACAGAACCTCGACAATCACACGATTCTCTATGGGCTGAATCTGGCGACAGTGGAGAGGAAGAACTCCTTTTTAACAGGAATAAATCGCTAAGAACAACAAACAGGAAAAAACACAAACTGCATGAAAAAGAGAAAAGACGATGGCAGTGTTGGAGGAACGTCAGTACAAGAGGAGTGGAGGTCATGTTAACAGCATTAATTTGACCATGGGAGGAGCAAATGTGGTGTCTCTGTATCATAACATTGAATAAAAATCCTCCAATGTGGTCCATCTGTGACCATGAGAGAGTCAGAGGTCCCAAAGGAGCACGTGCAGCAGATTTCCTCCTGGTGAAGTGAACTTCTGACCATGACAGTATGGGTGAAATCCATCCTTCCACTTCAGGCTCGTGGCGAGCTGGTGCACACCTGGAGAGTGTGTCACAGAAAGATCATTCACACCTACGACCCATTTAAAGTCACCACTGTGGGAGGAGGCCAGAGCACCCAGACAGGACCTATAAGGACACTGGAGGAACATGGGAACTCCACCCACACGGCCCTGGCCGACCCAGACAGACCCAGCAGTGTGAGACAGCAGTGCTAACCACTGTGCCACCCTGTATCGATGAAATGGTGCTTATGTTGAACATGATAGAAACTATCACACAGAAGACGAAGGCCAGTATATTCTGAGAAACTGTTTGTGTCTTTTTGGCTAGAGTTATTTTTCTGCTTGGCACAGGAGGGAAAATGTGTGTGATGTGACTCAGTATGAGTGTCAGATAAAAGTATGCCAAACAAAAGTCTGACTGCATCCAAACTGAAGCCCAAAAACTGTTCCCAGCAGGACAGCAGCTGAAATAAAAGGAGTGCAAGAAGACCATTGCACAAGACCTTAAGAACAAACCCGGGCTTCCTTTTTATCCTTATTGTATTTACTCAGGAAGAGAGTTAGGAATAATGTGATAGAGTTTGTCCTAAATGACAGGCGGTGTCATGCACAATTTATTAGATTTTGAAGTTGCATATGAAAGAGTGTTTGTGTTTGTTGAGATCTGGGACCTTAATAAAAACTGGATATCAAGTACCTCAAAGTAAACAATGTAATTTGTCAGTTAATCGTTGAAACTTTGAGCCTTAATAAAATCCAAATGTTTGAGTCATTAGAAAAATCTCCCCTATGAGGCAGTTAATGAGTCACTGACTCTACACATGTTGGGGTCCCTGGGTCGTCGACCCAGAGTTCTGAGTGTTCATTATTATTGTACTTTGATTTTTGCCTTTATTTATCATTTCTAGTCTTTTGGTTTCTTTGTCAGAGTTGTGCTTTCTGCTTTCTGTTCTGTTCCATAGTTGCTGTATCGCTGTGTCTGTCTACGTCTCTGTTCCCTCTGTTGCAGTGCCTGCCTGTGAGTCTGTGTCTGTAAGTTCAGTCTGTGTTATGTTTCCTGTTTTACTTTGAAAGTCCGTGTCTCATGTTAATGTGTCTGGTTGTGCTTCCTTTGTCTCGTTAGGCCTGATTTGCCCCAGCTGTGTTTCCCTCCTGTTACCCATTCCCTGATTGCTCCCTCTGTGTATTTAAGCCCTGTGTTTCTCTGTGTCTGTGTTGTGATCTACCATTTACTATGCTGTGTGGTCTGCTTGCCTGTGTTTATTGCTTGTATTTTGGAAGTTTGTTACTTTGAGTTCACGTCTGTTTCCGGAGTCTGCACTTTGGGTCCTTTTCTTGCCTGCACACAACCATTTCATAACAACACAAAAGATGGCCATTTCCTCTGTGACGCCAACCAGTGGTGTTAAGATTACTGCTGTGAAGCATCAAGCTGAGTGTTTTTGTTTTTGCCATCACCATCTTGTTTTGTTTTGGGGGTTTTTTTGTTGTTATTTTTTAAACAAAGCTCGAACAAGAGATTCCCATTGTATCCTTGTATCACTCTGGTGAGTATCATAATTTCCCCCGAAAGAAAGAAAAACATGATTTTTCATTCAGTTAAACTTGAAATGAACAACTGAAACCATTAACCCAATGCTGGTCATTAGAAACCGTGCTTCTTCTGAAGTGCCTCTTCACTAATGAACTCTTAAAATTATAAGGTGAAGACCCTACAATAATACAAAGAAAACCCCAACAATCAAACGACCTTCTATAAGCTACTACTTGGCGACAGTGGGAAGGGAAAACTGCATTTTAACAGGAAGAACAGAGGGGTGGGCCTGTTGGGGTGAGAGGAAAAGGACAGGACAAAGACACGCTGTGGAAGAGAGCATGAGATGAATAATAACGATTAAATGAAATCCAGAGTGAACGTAGCCAAAACTGTCCAGGTATCTTCTGCAGAGCGCAGGACACGAGTCACGTTCATCTACAGGGTCTCATCCTTCATACAGAACCTTGTGACTCAATTCCATTTTCCATCTTCTCCGAGGAAAAGGTGAAACAAGTTCACAAAGATGGCGGCTGATGTTCCGTCACCTTCGCCGTCGAATGGGTTTTAGGTGCAACAGAGAGAAGAAGAATGAATCCGTGGGGGCGCGCCGTCACTGCGTGCGGTATTAATGCAGGGTGAGCAGGATGAAGGCGTGAAGGAGGAGTTTTATTAGTCGCTGTACGCCTGCTGCATTCTTGTCCTCCTGATACGTCCGGCCTCTCTCTGGAGAGCCGTTGTTATCCATCAGCCGAAGTACGAATTGCTGAAAGGAAAAGGCAGCGTCACTCTGCTGGTCCACACACCCTCATCCATTTCCTTTATTCCCCCAGAGCGACCGTCAAAACACCCAAACATCCCTCATGATAACAGACCAGCACCACCAGTCCATTATTCATACAAACACAGAGACACACATGGAGACAAATCAGCTTTAATTCTGCTTCACTTGTTACTCTTCTGCCTCTGAGAGGCTGGCCCAGACTCATCTCTATCACTCTACTGCCCTCTGCTGGAAAAAGAAGGAAAGGTTCAGCAGGTTGGTGTCACAGGTAGGAGGCCAGAATACGGGGATCCAACAGAGGTCGACGAAAGGAGTCCAGCCTCTTAATGAAAAGTGGGCATAAATCTAAACCAGGCCATAAGCTCTGTGACACCTGTACCTGTTCTAAATGTCGTATCTGATTGACATCAGGCTTCGGGACAGTAACCAGGAAAACTCCATCAGAGGTCAGAAAACAAATAAACACATCGCCAATATTTCAAACCTCTGGAAGGAAATCTTCTGTGACCCACCAAACCTCCACGCACGGCTCTGAATCAGAGCTGATGTGTTGTTGGACGGTTTGCAGCTGTTTTAAGGAAAGAGAAATGGTGACCTGCCCCCCATGTGGAGTCTTCATGGTGCATTTGATCTCTGTGGGGGGATTTCATCTCATCTACATCGAGGTCAGATGCAAGCCAGCGCCGCTGAAATTAGAGGGGATTAATAAAAGCTGTGCTCATTAGGGGAGACACTGATTACCACCACGGGACTCCGTTTACTGCCTGATTCATTAGAACAACTTATTCACATCGAGTCAGACACAATTATCCAATTAGGAGGCTGCAACGCGTCCAGTTAACATTAATGAGACACAGAGAAAAGGTCTCCGCTCGTCTTCTCACTTCCACCTGGCGCACTCTGAAAAATGATCATGAATGTAGAGTCTGCGTTTGATTTTCTAGCATAGTTAACATCTTTGACATCTCTTCGGACCTCACTGAAAATTCCAAAGGAAAGCTACCAAATCCTGTACTGTGCAAAAGTCTTGAGCCACCCCTGATTTATTTATATTTTGTTTCCAAGGAGACAGATTTTCTAGTCATTTTCAGGAGCGTCAGCTGATCATCTACTGTTCTCTGAAGCCTCATCACAGGCCTTCTCAGAGGAAGGACAGCTGACAGGAAACCGTTCTTAATGAAGGGAAACAGGAGGAAAGGCTGAGGTCTGAAGATCAGAAGAACAGTCTGATGGAGAGATGGATCCACATCATGATCAGTATATATAAGAGAGTATATATAAGGAGGAAGTCCAACTGTGAGAGTCTGCAGCCATCAGTGAAACAGGGTGGAGACTCTGTCATGGTTTCAGCTGCAGGTCAGTCAGTGGTGTTGGAGATCTTTGATGAACTGATGAATTATGAAAGAAGAAAAGTTCCATCAGAGTCTGATCCACCATCCAGTAACATCTGGAAACATCTGATTATAGCAGCTTCATGTTTCAGCCTGACAATGATCCAAACACACTGCTGTGGAGTAAAACCTGGATAGAAACACACAGGGGAACTCTATCAGAGCTCTGACCTCAGCATTACTGAAGCAGTGTGAGATCATCCTGGCAGAGAACACAACAAAAGGCAGAAATATCCAAAGAAGAGCTTTGAACATCCTTCCAGAAACCCGAAGAGCTGTTCCTGGAGATCCTCACAGAGCTGCTCAGAGAGGTCAGCCTGAGCTGAAACAAACTCTGGAGTGTGAGTGTGTGTACATGTTAGGTATAGAAAAAGCATGTATATAATGTGTTTGAGTGAATGGGACTAGTAGTAAAAAGGCACAGTTTAGGTGAGCTTCTTTCTGGTTATCCAGATGTTGTTTCAGCTTTAAGTAGTCCTGACTTTAATCATTTCTTTTATGGAGCTTTGATTTCATCTGCTTTGCCTTTATTTTAATGTCCTCCATTTCTGCAGTGTGTTTTCCATCAAATGTCTTGGATGGTTGCAGTTACAGCGAAGGAGAGGGCGATGTTTGCTGTCCCATCCTTGTGTTCTGAGATGTGAAATATACATAATTATAATGCTAAGCTTACTTTCTATTGTAAATAATTTAAAAAAAAAGACAGAAAGAAAAATTGAATTCACACATCTGGCACATTTTCAGGCCTTCCTTTTCTTGGACTAACTGAATTCACACTTGTTTCCTCCCAGAGTAGCATGTGATGCAAAATGGCAGTGTAAAGATTGGGAAGAGTATCCAGGCTCTCCGCATCCATATAATCAAAGCTCTCAGAGGCAGGTTGATCTTCCTCCTCTAATCGAGCAGCTTAGCATTTCAAAGATTTATTTTGCTTCAGATGAATCATACAGTGAAGCAGTTTGCAGAAATGAAAGTGCAGCTGACGTGTAGAATTGGGAACAATGGGCGCTCCCTTTGAGGTTAATCAAGGGTTTGGAATGAGCTGCAGGTCTCGTATGTTTTAGGCGGTTTCCAAACATAATGAAATTCTCACAGACTTTAGCTGACAGGTTAGAATTTTTGCTTCTTTCATTTAAATCTGTTGTGCTCTGTGTGAGACTTGTACCTAAATTAATGCTTTCCCTGCCCTCTGCTGCCCTCTAGTGATACCAGACTGCAAAACTGAATCACATGATATGAAAGAGCGCAGGAAGGGAAGTCGGCACAAACCCAGGAGACAAATGCAGTTGAACGTGCCCGGCCTGCAGGAGCTGCAAATCGGCTGTATGAGGCTCTGCCTCAGGTTTGGTTCGATTGATTGATTGATTGATTGATTGATTGATTGATTGATTGATTGATTGATTGATAATACTTTATTCATCCCGAGGGAAATTGGGTTAAGGCTGCCAGCCTTGCCAGCACCATCTTACCCTTCCGACCATACATACATTACACAAACATCACGGGGAAGACAGGTCAGAGAGGTATAACAATGGAAAATGCACAACATGAGGAAAGACAAGGAGAAAAAAGAACTCTCCCCAGACTGAGCTCCAGCAGGGAGATCATGTGCTCAGCACATAGCCAATGAGTCATCACATTTCACAAACTAGAAGACATAAGCTTCAAAGGCGTTTGGACTGGGTGGGGGGGGGAGTGTAGGTTTCAGTGTACGTGTGTGTGTGTGTGTGTTCCGTGTTCAACCGAGAGAAAGTGTTTTGAAAGGATTTTGAACAGCTGTAGCCGCTTCTTGTTCTTCGATAAGCCAGGTCTGAGCCAGCTCCAATCAGCCAGAACTCTGTTACCGTAATTCCGAATTGGTAGATGTCGGTCAATGGTCAATATCCTCCAACAAGAGTATCGCTAGACACACAACGCAACCGACCATCGAGTATCCGGCAGCAAACATCTCCGCACGACAATTGGGCTCTCCCCAGCCCAGGAGGGTGTCAGTTTCATTAAGGTACCAGTTTGATCAAATCCATAATTCTTCTTTAGGTTTTTAGAGAACAAGTCTGGGAGACTCTCTTAGGGTTAGAGAATAAGTGAGACTATACAAAAGACATGAGAAGCCAAGCAGGAAAGATAAGGGAGAAGGAGAAAGTGCGACCACCTCTGTCAAGAGCCAAGAGTAGTATGGTCCATTTTCACTAAAACGAGCCTCATTAATGTGATTGAAGTCCTCTTACCTGGGTGTGCAGGTGCAGTAGTGCCCTGCTCTGTAGCAAGAGTTTGTCATTTTTATTTATTTATTTATTTATTTTGCCTGTCCCGTTTGGCTCTTTTGCCATCAGAATTGTTGTCTAAAGGCAAAGAAAGATGCCCAACGGATTTACTTTACCAAATTGACCATCCCAGCCTTGCCGTAATGGTCCATTTGATTAACCTTTTATTGTTTATTTTATTTTCACTTACTGAATACGGGACAGACTTGACTGGGGGAAAGAAGGGGAGAAAGAAAGAGGGAAAGAGAAACAGCTGAGAAGAGGGACGGGGGAGAAGGGCAAAAAACAAAAACCAACAGAATGAGCAGAAAAAAAAAAGAAATAAAAAATGCATATATCAATCACCTGGATCACCTGCTGAGAAAGAAAAAAGAAAACAAGCAGAAGAGAACAAGAGTAATGGAATAAACAGCATCACAATGATATATGGGAATATGACAGTAAATACTAAATATTAAACATTATTGTGCAGCACATAAGATCAACAGAACAGTGTGCTTTGAGGTAGGAGCCAAAAAGGGTGTAGTTTGTGGGTGTGATCACCCGTGTGTACACCTGTGAGCATGGACGCGCTTGTTTTTTTTAAAAGGTTCCTTCATGTAATGATCTGCTAGAGGGTGTGGGGGGGCCACAGCCCCGTCCTCCAGGGCATGAAGCAGGTATGGAGGAGATCAAAACTCCAGACATCCAGAGGCCCCCAGAACACAAGAGACCAAGGAAGACCAACAGAGGGGCAGCCGCGCCACTGTCCCAGAAAGAGCTGAGGAGAGTCCCAGATGAGGGCTCACTCAGCAGCCGCGGAGCAGAAGCCAGGGGGAGTTGCAGTGACGCGCCCGTGAGCTCCGCCGGCAGCCAGCCGTGCCTGAGTGACCGAGCCCCAGGCCGAGAGGCCGGGGGCACCCCGCCTCCGATGTGGCCCGAGCGAGCCGCCAAGGAGTGAGCCGGTGTGTACCTGGACGCCCACCCCCGGACATAAAGAACCACCAACGCACCGACACCTGAGGGAGTCCGCCACTGGCAGGGGAAGTGGTGGTAGGGGGAGATAGGCCTCCAAACCTTGGAGGGCCTGAGATGTCCTCAGAGAGGTGGCGCCTGACACCCAACCTGACATATAGACACAGAAATACAGGCACACACATATACAAACATCCATTCCCACCCTCATGCTCTCATATGCACTTACTCCACACTCACCCAACGGGGAGACAGACATAAAGAGACGCTGTACACACGATCACACTCCCCAAGCGTACTCTACAAACCGGGTCTAGGTACCCTTACCCCTGGAGGGGGAACTGCACCCAGACCCAGGTGGTGTTACCCTTTTCCCTGCGGTGGGGGGAGGCAGACCGCCCCGACTCCGCAGCAGCAGGGAGGCCCCACACTCCAGACCGCAGTCGGACGGCCAACTCCTCCTCCTAGCCCCCCCGCTCCAGCAGGTCGCAGAAAACGGGGGTGAGAGAAGACTCCAAACCTCCCTCCACCCGCTCATTGTAGTGTTGATGCATGTGTGTTCTAAGGTGCATTTAAAACCCAGGAGGGCATGGAGCTACCTGCCAGAGAACAGCAGGTAAGCGCATGGTCCCTCCTGCTAGCCCTCAATGTCTACGTGTATTTAACCTTGAGAGGTGGGCAACGACGCCAGGGGTGGGGTGTACACCCTGATGGTACTTTGGATTCCGTGTATCGTGCCCACCCCCAAGATCCTATATGTATGTGTAATGAGAGTGTGAGTAATGTGAATGTCTAAGTTGTGGGATAAAATTGAGGCAGAGGCAGCCAGAAGGGGACAGGGGGGGTAGCCTCCTCTGCACCCTGGTGACATACCCCTACTCCAAGGTCCTGCATGTGTGGGTGGTTGTGGTGCAGCGGGAAGAGGGAGGCAGCTGGAGATGGGGAGGGAAGGAAGGGAGGGGCAGGTGACCCCTCCCTGGGGCCAGCTCCCCCGCTGACCCCAGTAGGCACCCCCATACTCCGCGACCCGCCAGGGAAAGGGGGCCCAGGCCCATCCAGACCGGGGCCCAGTGCAGCAGCGCCTCCCGGCCCCACAGAGCCCAGGACAGTCCACCCAACCCCACCACAGAGAAAACTGCACCCACCCCACCATCCACTCATCTTCCAGACTACATAAGACAATAAACACCCAGGCTGAGATCTTCCTCCACCTCTCCTGTATCTCCCCCTCCTGCAGAGAGAGCTCCCGAGGAGAGGAAAGCTCCTGCAAGATGTGACAATCTCCCCCACCAGTTGAAGAGCCCCCCAGGTGGCTCGATGCACCGGCGGCACCCTGCTCCAGGGGTGGGCCCCCATGCACCCACCCGCCCACAACCCCGGCAACACACCAACCAGGACCCAAGCCCCCGAGGCCCAGCCCGGGCCCCAGCCCAGAGACGGAGCGCCCCCAGAACCTCACGCCCATCCCGGACCCACCCAGGGGCAGCCAGGCTACCAGGTCAGTAACCCACGTCCGTCAGCACAGACCCTCCCCTAGCCCCGCTGCACGCAGCCACGAAGAAACAGTCACCTGAGAGCCAACAGAGCCCCTAACCGGACATGACCGCTACCCCGGGTTGAGCCCCCCAAGGAAGATGCCTCCGGGGAACCCCCCGACGCCCTAAGCCTGTCCCTACCCCCACACCAATCACAACAGTGAAGGCGGGACCAAACTATGACCCCCCACCCCCACTAGGTGATGGAGCTGATCAAAGGAGCCCAGAGCAATTGATCTGATGTGGTGGCAGAGGCTGTATTAAGACTAATGTAATCTAATAGATAATTTCTATATTGGTTAGAATTAAGATTATTTTTATTTTTCCAGTTCATGAGGACTGTTTTCTTGGCTATGCATAGGGCAGTGAAAACCATATGGGCGATATTCTTTTCTGAAGTGACATTATCTAAGCTGCCCAACAAACACACTAAGGGGGAAGTTGGAATGTTACATTTCTGACACTTTGTTTGACAGTTTGTCATTTTTAAGAGCTTGTGCTTATGAGTCTTCTGCTGCAGCACATAAGCTACTGTAAGGAGACTCCAACAAGCACAATGTTTCCAAGCTTTTTCACCATTTTCAGTGAAAACTAAGTTCCAGGTTTGGTGTTTTAGTGCTTGGAGCCAAAACCAAAGCCAACAGCTTGAAACTGAAGCCAGCGCCATTCAACAGCACTAACGCCGCTAATCAGTCTGCGGCTCAGAGCTTCTCTCATTAAATATTAAGTCTGTGTACTGTTTTGCTATCGTTGAGTGAAAAGCCTAGTTCACGGGTGAAAAAAGGACCTCGCTGAGCAGATACCAGGCCTGAGAGAGAGCACCGTCTGTGGGTGTGACTGGCTCGGGTTAGGAGTCACGCTGTGATTCATGCTGTGACTGCAGGCTGATTTCATGAGTGACACATGGGTAAAGATGATGACTGAGCTGTGGCACATTCACATGTCACATTTATGAATAAAAGTTAGAGAACAACAACAGAAAGTCTTTTATTATTTCTCTTGTCACGTTCTCCCATTGAGAGAGAACTTGTTCACTTAAGTTGCTGAGCAGTGCTGTGGTGCAGGGATTATTGTTTTTTCCCCTCATATTTGTTCTTTTTTTTTAACATAAACCTGACCAGTGTTGCTGCTACAAGCATCACTTGATGACAGTTTAAGGAAGAACTCTAATTAAACATGAATAAACCTCTAATAGAACCAGGTAGCAAAGACTTCTGTTAATTTGTGTCTTCTGCAGTTCTTTCCTCTTGGAAAGACTTGAGTTATGCATTAAACAGCAGCATTAACTTCAGGGCTGAACACTAAGCACGCTGTTATCAGATCATCCCGTTAAAAACGCCACATCTTTTATTCGTTTATCATAGTGAACGTGGTGAGGATTCACCGGGTCCATTTGATTTGTGGGTGTAAGTGTGCAGACAGTTTAACAAACTGAGACTGTCAAGTCTGAAAAAACCCAAAACAAACGAACTGTGCTCAAGTCATGTGTTATTCAGGTTAGAAGGAGCAGCTCAGCGTAATGAGATGTTTTTGTGTCCGAGCTGCACTATAATTAAAGTCTGAGGTCGAGTGAATTATTGGGTTAAATTTGAAATTTGAAAGCCAATCACAGAACTGAAGCTCGTTTCCTGTGTGGTCGCTTCTGCAGACACGGGGGAGGACTAACGCGTTCACAGACTTCATAATTTACCATAAAGCCGACCCCAGCACAGCTATTAGGGAGGTTTCTGTTCTGCATTGTGAGAAACCACGAGATGACTGTGCACTCGTTACTGTGACGCAGAGTTTGTCCCATATTGGTGGTTTGAGAAGTTTAGCAGATTCACGATGACAGAACAACTTTTGGTCTCATTCCTCTCACCTCCAGTCACGGCAGGTGGAGGCCCTTTCCTGAGTGTGATTGGGGGATATCTGGCTGTGTTTATGCTTCAAGGAACCACTTGAACCCAAAGACTGACCTTCAAGCCTCATATAGGAACATTTTTCACGTTGAGCCGCTGTCCCAGGTTCATGTGTAGACACTGTGCTGGTGTTCGAAGGGACAGCGGAGCATATCGAACTTCTAACTGAACAGATTGCGGCTTACAAAGAGTCCATTTAAGCAAAGCCGTGGACGCTGTGAGGGAAAGCTGTGTTTGCATGTCTCAAAGTTTCTTCCATCGGTGATGGTGGCTTTCCAAATATGCTCACTCACAAAGATCCACCAGACTGTATATGAGCAGAAGGGGTTACACGAAGCATTAAAGGCTCACCACAGGGGGGATTCATGCACTTTGGAGAGAACAGAACTCATGAACATAACTCCAGGGACGTATTCCTGTTCCATTCTTACTCCACCATTGCCGTGTTTTCAGCTCTCTCTTTCTTTTCTCTCGTCTTCCTGACTGCTCTGTTCTTTCTGTGCTCAGCATCATATTTTACAGACGTGTCTGTTGCGGATTCTGGTTAACATTACATTTTCCGGGGCTGAGGTTTGCATTGGTCTGTTCACAGAGCAGAAATTCACCTCCGAGTTCACAACTATGCTGGAGAGACTTCCTGAAACAGCAGAAGGAGCTCGTGGACTGTTTCATTGATGCAAACGTCGGGGTGACCATTATTAGATTTTATTGTCAACTGACAATTATTTCCCTGCCTGATGTCGGGTGTGAACTCAAAAAGGCTTGCTGTACACCACATGAAACCACTCTGAGTCACATTTTTAATAAAATCTTTTCTTTCTTTCTTTTTTAAACTTTGAGCAAAACACGTCTGGGCACAGTCTGTAATTTTTTTTCATCTTTTTCTTTGGTTTCATAATAAAGGAGCAAAAAGTAAGTCGACACCGCGGCACCTTCAGCTGTTTATTTCCTGCCCCATCTCAGTTCAGTCATCCATCAGCGAACGCTGTGAGGACATTTTGTTCCAGTCTGAGCGTCGCTGCAGGTGAAGCAGCTTCACTGAAGTGTTTGTGCATGATTAGAAATAATAAACAAGTGTAAAGCGAGCTGGAGGATAGATGAGCTTTATGTGTGTTTCTGCACATGGACACTGTGTGCATGTGTGCGTGCTGTGTACACAGAGAGTTCATGTCTGTATGGGGCAGTAAAACAGCTGTGTTTGTGCAGCATGTGTCAAAGTGTTTTACAGGAGCAGAGGAGGGTAAATTTAAAGGTCGTGTCACTGCGGAGGACAGAGCTGCTCATGTAAGACGTGCTGAATGAAGTTAGAGAGCAGAGAGGGTCACAGGCCTGATGGATGTGCAGTGATATCCCTGCAGCCTCATCACGTCCTGTTTCACAGATCACCTGAAAATGATGCTGACATCCAAAAGGAGGCCACAGTCACGCTCACAACTCTGTTGTCTCTGTGCTGGCTTGGCTGTTTGTTCGTCATCACAGAGCAGGATGAAAATCTTTGAAAAGTATATTTATATATCAACAAAATCTGAATCGTAAAGATGTCAAACATTCCTGCTGTTTAGTTACGTGTGTTGTGCAGTGAGCTGTAAATGGTTCTGTGTATGTAATGTTGGAAGAAAAGCTGCTTATTTTTATTTTTGATTTTTTTAATGGATCCTTATGAAAGTGAAGATTCTCTTTACACCTGTAAGGATTTCAGATGGTTTTCTCCAAATCGGATTGGCCGATCCAAAAGATGGATGGATGTACTTGCTGTGATGGCCACCTTTATTGAACAGGTTTCTTTCTGCTGTAAAGTTGGATATTTAGAGGACACTAGTGGAAGTTAGAGGAACTGCAGTTTTTTAGCACATCTTTCAGCTCTGCAGGTCACACCCATTGGAACGTGCTTCAGGTAGGAGTGCTGCGGGGAGAGCTGTATAAATGAAGTTTTCTAATATGATGGTGGGTTTTAAGATGAAGTCAGATGTGGAATAAATACTAATCTTGGTGTCTTTTTTGAAGTCTCAGGGTTTTTTTTATGAATGGAGGAATGCACTACAAGATCAAACTGAGCTCTGTGGGACCGATTACACTCTTGCTTAAGAAGGAACTTTTCTGTCACCAGGGTTTGCACACTTGGTCTGTAAACTGGAAATCTCACCACAGTGAAATTTCTCACCTCTCTTTGTATTTTCTTTTTGTAGCTCTCTAACACTCTGAATGCAGGATTATTCATTCATTCATTGGAACTACCGTACAGACAGGGCAATGAGTTTTGGAACAATGACACATTTCTCTGTGATCTCTGTTCAGGAATTACAGTTTAGTATCTTTCCATGAAACTCTAAAATAAAAGCTCCAAAGAAAGGTCATTGCATTGATGGAGGCCATCATTAGGCTGAAAATTCACAAAAAAGCATCTAAAGAGCTGTGCAGATCTCCAGAAAATCCTTTAGGCAGATGAAACCAAGATATAAATCATTTTGAGAATAAATGTGGAGATTATTAGATTGTTGTTTCACTGCCACGGCTGCTGTTCCCTTTCCAAAAGCCTTGGTGGAAAAAAAAGTGCTACATCATCCATCGTCTTTATTTCAGGAGGCCATAACCGTCAATCACCCCACATCCGACCACCGCAGATATGTTTCATTTTGGACAAATAAACTCTTCCACATTTGGTTGTTTGTCCTTCTGACCAGATGCCGCTTTCTGCTACATCGCTATTCAGCTTAATTTATACTGCGCCAAATCACAATAACAGTCGCCCCAAGGCGCTTTATATTGTAAGGTAGACCTACAATAATACAGACAAAAACCCAACAATCATATGACCCCCTATGAGCAAGCACTTTGGTGTCCAGGGGACTGGATAATAAGGACTGATAAAAGGAGGTTTGATCCTTATATTTAAGGTTATGTAGGTGTTCCTACTTTGGTAAAACATCCTACCGTAAGTAGTTTATGCACATTTCTGCTGTCACACAGTCATTCCAGCACAAATGTAAGTAGGTATGACGGTTTGCCACTTAACTTTGCCCATCAGAGTATGCTTGTAGCTCACATTCATAAAGCCAGGATGGTTTGCCACTTCATTTTACCCGTTAAAGTGTGCTTGTAGGTCCCATTCAGAAAGGTAGCATGGTTTGGCACGTATTTATACCCGTCAGAGTATGTTTCTAGCTCTTATTAACAAAGGTAAGAGGATTTGCCACTGAATTCTAGCTGTAAAATTATGCTTCTAGCTCATATTCACAAAGGTAGGACGGTTCGCCACTGAATTTCGTGTTGTGCGCGTGCGTAGAAACAACGGGTAGGATGGTTTGGATTCCCAGAACACCTGTTCGTTTTAAGAAAAGTGGGCACTGGGTCTGAAATTTTTGTTGTTCTCAAACAGCACGTTTATCAAAGTCCGTGAACTCAACATCACACTGAGTGTTTCAGAACAAACATCAGGCGAATGTGAAGAAAGTTCAGAAAAAAGCAGGGATCGAGCATGTGTCCTGCCCCACAGTTCAAAGAAGGCGAAGCTCCAAAAAGATGAAAAACTTGCTCCAGGTTCTCATGCTCTGTTTGCCCCCTCACAGGGAGCAAGTAGCGGGTCTGAGGGCGGGGGGGGGAGGAGGAGGAGGAGAGGGAGCCGCCGTGCTCCGGGCTCCTCCTGCACTGTTTTTGCGCGCAGCGATGGAAGCGGTGCGCCTGCTCCCCCTCCTCCTCCTCCTGGGATTATCCGTGTCCTCGTCGGCGGTCTGGGACCTGGTGCTGCTCCACACCAACGACGTACACGCTCGTGTGGAGGAGACCGACGTTAACTCCGGGAAATGCGGCGTTAACGGGCAGTGCTTCGCCGGCGTGGCCCGGAGAGCCACGGAGGTCAGCAGGATCCGCAGCACCGAGAACAACGTGCTGCTCCTGGACGCCGGGGACCAGTTCCAGGGTACCGTGTGGTTCAACTTCTACAAGGGGGCCGAGGCGGCACACTTCATGAACAAGCTGCGCTACGACGCCACGGTAAGAGCGCCTCCTGTCCTCCCCAGCTCCGCTGTTCAGGTCTTGTAGATGCTGGGTTAACTGAGTAATGCTGAGTAATCAGATTACTCTCTATGGTAGTGATCGTAATTACCCGTCCCACACAGACATGACCCCCCATCCACCTCCTTCATCTGCTCTCTGCTGCCAGACAAACAAGGATGGGGGGGTCTAATGAAGTTCAGTGGAGGATTGAAATTTAGAAAATGTTTCTGAGCTGATGAGATCCAAAGTTTGACGAAAAAAGCACAAAACAGGCAGAGAGCGAGCTGCTTACTCACATCTGGAGAGCACAGCCACATGTGCACCAGCTCAGAGGGGTGAAACAGAACATCTGACAGCCCGAGTGCATGGTGCTGCTGTCCCTGAGTTAGTGTAAGAGCTGAAGCATTCACACGGTCTGATCTGATAATTACCCAAATAAATTACTGCAAGATCCTAATTGCTTTTATGCCTTTAGGGGCTTTATGGAAATCTTAGCATGAAGATGAAGAGCAGGAATATAAGCATCTCAAACACAATTTTGATCTCTGCAGAGATGGTGGGGTCCAATCATCGTGCTGGTTTTAATTGGGAGAGGCACACGCAGGACTGCACTCAGTGAAAGGCTTGATTTATTGGTTCAGGTTTAAAGGCTGCACTTGATTTTAATTCATCTAATTATTCATTGACGGATCAGCTTCTTCTCTCTTCTGCTTTTTAACTCTCAGACAGAATCAGAGATCCAAGTTTAGAGTCTCCATTTAATTTACTTTTGGTGGGTAACAAAAGTACGTTTTTATTGGCTCAGCAAGTCTAAACATTTTGTCTTTTAAATTGTGAAAGTGGGAAGAAGGATTTGTTTCTAGCGGCCAAGAGAGCTAAATGTTACACAGCTGAATACAAGTTCATGAATGAAAAATAAAAACACATTACATTTAATTAATTTATGTGAAAATATGAATAACCTCACTGTGAGTACACAACAAAGCAAGTTTCCATAAGGCAAAACAATTTGCGGCTTGGTGAAACACTACGCCCACTTAAACTCACACCATCCAAATTTAAAGGTCATCTTTGCCCCAGTCAAAGGTTTTTGGTTTGGCCTGGAAACTCCAGCTCATCTCCTGTCATCGTTCACCTTCAGAGGCTTCAGGGTGTTTTACTAGACGTTTCTGCACAAAGTGTCACCTCAGCAGCTGAATTCAAGGTGTACAATCCTGCACGGCAAACTCCTAAATAAGCGCTTGTGAGCTGATGAGCCACCTCCAGACTTAAATGTGGCCTGTTCCACCAACTCTGCTGTTTGGTCTCCGAGTTATTTGCTCAACTCGGATCACCAGAAACAGAAACTACACCAGCGCAGTTTAACAAGGTTAACGTTTTATTTGTATGAAGGTTTGAGGTCTGTGGTGAGTTTATAGAAGCGCAGGAAGTGCACACAGAAAGAAGAAAGGAGCTATATAGATCACGTACGCAATCATACAGAGTACAACATGCAGTGAAATGTGTCGTGTCCGAGCTGCGGACGTAGCTTGGTGTTTTGGCATGGGGGGCCTAGCCAGGACCCTTACTGTATACTGGGAGGGAATCTGACTTGCGGCTTCTTACCACTACACCATCCAGCTGCAGCAGGATTTTTATTTTAGCCCCAAACACTGAAACAAGAAAATAATTAAATTTTCAGAAGAAACTCTGTCTATATAACCAGAACAGGTTCAAAAGCAAGAGAAGGTTTTTCATATGAAAGCAATGTTTGAGAAGGTTCCGTGGTTTTAGTTGGTGAGTGGACAGCTTCATGGCCATGGGTGATGTGAAGGCAGTTACGGTGGTCCAAACCAGAAGAAACTGAAGGACAGAGCGTGAGCTTAGTTGGTTTGGTTTTGGTTGGTTTTGAGTAACAACCAACTTCTGCTGATCAGTTCGTTCTTTGTCTCCAAGCTCTTCATTCCTTGTTTTCTTTTTCAGGTTTTTGGGAACCACGAGTTCGATAATGGAGTCGAAGGACTCATGAAACCGTTCCTGGAACAGATCAAGTGTCCCATTCTCAGTGCTAACATCAAACCGGACCACACTCTGAACGCAACGTTTGGGATCACTTATTTACCTTATAAGATATTTACCATTGGCAGAGAGAAGGTGGGCGTGGTGGGGTACACCACACAGGAAACACCAGCTCTCTCCAAGCCTGGTAAGTGGCTCCTCTGAGCTTCTGACACATTTATAGTAATGTGAAAAAACTCCCATGGAAACTGTTTAATGGTTTATTAATGAACAAATACATCAGTGGATGTAGTGTTTTCCTGTGAAAGGAAGTAACTGGTATCGGGAACTGGGATCACGCTTTAATTTGGAAAATAACACCACAGCATTTC
This sequence comes from Simochromis diagramma, assembly GCF_900408965.1. Classification (NCBI taxonomy): domain Eukaryota; kingdom Metazoa; phylum Chordata; class Actinopteri; order Cichliformes; family Cichlidae; genus Simochromis; species Simochromis diagramma. The sequence continues at coordinate 23,146,228 of NW_024387492.1, forward strand.
CATGAGGATTAAAACCCAAGCTCTGAGTTGGGCCTTTCTATAATCCTCCATTCATCTTATTTATTAAGATCCTTTTAAATCAGGTTACAAAGTGTTTCACTGGACAAGATTGGAAACAACCATCAAATAAAACATCTAAAGTACCATGCATTTTAGATGTGTTCTGATAATGACTGCACCCTGGCGCAGTGGAGAAACCCCACAGCAGAACATTTCCACTGCCATGCTTCACAGTTGCTGTGAAGTTCTTCTTAAAGCTCTTTGTTTCCAAAAAAGCCAGCTGGGGCTGTGGCCAGACAAGAAGACCGTTGATCCATCTGCCCAGGTCACGTGACTTCAGAAGGCCCATTCTGTGTTGTAGTCAAGTATTTATTTCCCCAGGAAGCTTCCCATGGAGGTCAGATTTGTTCAGATGTGCCTTTGACACGAAGACTGCAGATCTGCTGGCGATGTTTTGGGGCTACTGAAGACTTCCGTGTTTGAATGAGCTGTGACGGCCGGTCCCAGGTGTTGGAACGTGCAACCTTTATTGTTCCTTACAATGGGATGAATATACTTTGTCTAACTCGACATATATTCTTCCACCTCTCTAACAGCTGTTAAAACATCCTTGTCTGTTGGCCACCAAATGGTCTTCAGGCCTGCATGAACACTGAAATAAGGACAGGACATAGAAATACTTTGTTCTTCTTCCTCTTCACAGAAGTTTGTTGGTCACAGCAGAAATAACTGTTACTTATGATAAATCACAGATATAAATATGAAAATAGTGCCTGTGCTGTTTTTTGGATTTGGCTGAAAAGCAGACCGACATGCACAAACTGACCGGTGCCAGTGTTTCTCCCCAGGACCTCACCTGCAGTTCCTGGACGAGGTGACCTCTCTACAGGTACAGGTGGACAAACTTCGGACTCTGGGGATCAATAAGATCATCGCTCTCGGTCACTCTGGCTTCACTGTAGATCAGATGATTGCCAAGAAGGTCCGTGGGGTCGACGTCGTCATCGGCGGACACACCAACACGTTCCTGTATACAGGTAGGAAGGCGGATAAAGCTGTCACATCTGCCACATCTGTCACTTACACTGTGGGGCTCACACTATTACTGAAGGCTCAGGCAGTTTTTAACGATTTAAACTGATCAGCAGGTTATTTAATGCATTTAAATAAAGTTTATTTTGCTTGTTTTTATGTTTCTTTTTTTTTAAGTAATCTCTTTCAGTGGTCTGTCAGTGTTGTAAGTCCTACAATGCTGATTAGCATTATAGGCGAAACAACAGATTTTACTTAGACGGGTAAAATCCTCCTCATATCTCAGCTGATTTTGCCCTGTTAATGGTCAGGCGGTAAAAACAGTGACCTGATTTTTCATCCAACCAATCTTAGTTTTGTTTTTTCGATTTGCTGCTTTGGCTCTGCTCTTTCATGCATCTTCATGAGCAAAATCATTTACATCTTGCTTCTTGCATTTCATTCTCCCGCAGTCCATCTCTGTGAGGCATGTCTTTGTTTCTTCATGGGAGGAAACTTTGAGTCTTCATCCCTCTGGCTCGCTTTGGAGTAAACAGGCTGTCTGTGCGAGTGAGCCTCTTATAAATAACTCTGAAGTGTTGCATGTAAATGGGCAGGACGAGGTTTGGACCTCTAACCGCACAGAGATGTTTTCCTGCAGTGTGGAACTGCCTTCACTTAGTGGCTTGGGCAGCGCTTCATCACTATTTGGGGATCAGGAAGGAAGATAGTCCTTGAAGTCTTCCTGTTGTGCTGATGTTGTGCAGATAAACCTGCACAGCGAATTGGACTTGTGTTTAGACAGCCAAGCATCATTAATCAGCGTTGGTTAGTGGATATTCTAAACGTTGCGCTTTTTAGCCTTTAGCTTCTTCGTGATGGTAAACATTCCCCTGGAAGTGTCACGAATGCACAGATTAGACCTCAGAGCAGTGAAAGGGTGTTACTGAAGAACAGGAGAGTAAAAAAGAGAACTGTTTGGAATTTCATTGAATGAATGAATGAATATTTATAAGTGCAGATTTCACATCTTTGTCTCGGAGTGATGTCATCAAACCGAGTTGATATCAGACTAGAAGAAGCTCTTTGAGCCGCCTGCCCAGGTCACATGACTTCAGAAGGCCCGTTCTGTGCTGTAGTTTTGAGGCTTCCTTCCAGGAAGATTCCTGTGGAGGATGAATCTTTTCAAATCTGCCCTTTGACACAAAGAGCTGAGAATGTTTTGGGGTTCCTGGAGACTTCCAGGTATTCTGAAAGCCTCATTTGATGCAGTTTCCTCCTTCATTTCTGAGAAACTGCCGCGTGATTAAGTGATGAGATGTTTAGACCATTAATGGAAGACCAGCTGACAACAGTTTTTACACTTTATGATGTGAATTACTGCTTTTTAAAAAGTGTGGTGAACATGTTTTAGTCGTAGGGGAAAAAATCTGCGTGTAGTTTATATTCAATGACTTCAATAATTCAAGTTTATATTCAGAAAACTTATCGTCTTTTACTTTCCCTCTTTTGTTTTTTCTGCTGTTTTTCCAGGAACTCCTCCCTCTACTGAAGTCCCAGTTGGTACATATCCCTACATGGTGACCTCAGAGGAAGGGCGAAAGGTTCCTGTTGTGCAGGCCTACGCCTTTGGAAAATATCTGGGTTACCTGAAGGTCTCTTTTGATGATGCTGGGAATGTAGTGAAGTCAACTGGAAACCCCATCCTCTTGGACAGCAGCATCAAACAGGGTAATGAAGCAGAGTCTGCCATCTTTGTTCTTCGTTTTCTGTTTTTTACCAGATTCTTAGTGCCGTCTTTGTGCTGTTGGAGGATTTCTGATTGTAGTTGTCACAGGGTGACAGGGCACATGAGGAATCTCTGGCGTCTTTTGTGGATGTTTTGCCTCAGCACCTAAAATCTGAATGTTCCTTGAGAGAGTTTGTGGGATCTTTTATCTTCTACTTGGTGCAAATTGGACAAATCTGATTGGCTGTCACATTTAGAGCTCACATTCTCTGAATGTATTTTGCCATTTTTGTGCTACGGTTCTGGTTTTAAATTTCATGAATAGCACAAAAGCCCCTGGGACACCTTCCGAGCTGCACAGCCGTTGATGTTAAAAGAACATGCTGTTATGCATTAAAATTGTAGCTTCTACCCATGTCTATTACTGTGCTACAGAAGGCGTATAAAAGATGAGTGCGCTCACTGTCGCCGCCGTCTTTTATTAGTGTAATGTTGGCCGTAATTTACATAGCAATCAAATATCAAACCTTCTTTAGTATTCAGTATAATTTGAAGCCACAATATGATACCATCAGTTCATCAGGAAAGTCTTTAATGTCCCAGATAAGGGAGATATTTGTCTTTTGCAACCCCTGCTGATCATTAGCAAGAATCCAGATTAAAGGCACTTCCATACTGACTTCATTGTTTAGATCCAGTCTCTATGTCCATCTTTTATACTTGCTATGCTGAAAATTGTGGATTATGGGGAGAGTAAGGACTTATTAAATGTGCTGGTTTCTATGTAGCATCTTTTTCTATGTCTTTCTATCCAACACTCACGGTCTAATGAATGCAGGCAGTATCTTGCCCAAAGATACTTTTTGGCCACCACCAACCTTCACATTAGTGGGTGGCCTGATCCGCCTCCTGAGCTACAACCACCTCTGAGGATCCACACTCAAAGTCCCCATCTTGTCATTAACCCGAGGATTCTGTCTGGAAGTATTTTTATGACCTTGTGTATGCTTGCAAATAAAATTAGCTGCTGTCATGTGCATATACCAAAGCTCTGCTTTTTGCAAACAGACATCTTTTTTTATCAGATTGTTGTTTTTTTTTGATATCACAAGATTGTAAAAGAGAAGCAGGGAGCTTGGATGGAGTGGAGTGGATTTTAGTCGGTCAGACAGAGTGGGTTATGTAAATGATGTGTAGATTAGGAGCTTGGTGTCAAAGCAGTAACGCAGGCATTTAAAACTGTTAACTGCTTGACTGTTTTTAAAACTGAATAATGTCTTGCACAGATTCAGAGGTGCTGGCTGATGTGGAGGAATGGAAGAAGAATCTGGCCAACTACTCGGCTCAGGTGGTGGGAAAGACTCTGGTCTTCCTGAACGGCTCGACTCAGGATTGCCGCTTTAAGGAATGCAACCTGGGAAACCTCATCTGCGACGCCATGGTGAGCCTTTATAGAAATACTATTACTATTATGTTCCTCCTCCTAGCTCTCAGAGGCTTGTAGCTGAGGGTTAGCGGTTAGCATCATCTCCATGAATCAAACTTCAGACTAACTCCAGTTTAGCAGTTTAGGCAGTGCTATCTGTTCCAAAGTTCCAGAACTATGAATTAAACAGTATAAAAGCACTATAACAACGGCTAGCATATACATCTGTCAGAGGTAGAGAAGTTGTAGCAACATGCCATAGATCCACGTGTGACGGAGGAAATCTGCTTCCTGTTTCTGTTCCTCAGCTCGACAACTACATCAGCTTCTCAAATGATGTCCAGTGGAACCACGTCAGCGCCTGCATCTTGAACGGAGGAGGCGTTCGGGCATCTATCGACGAGCACACGAGGAATGGTGAAGTCAAATAAATATAGAGCTGTATTTCATGTGCAGAGTTAGAACATTGGGACAACCTGTTATTGACTACTTGGGATTTTTCTTCAAAGCAGTTTCTGATTTGTGTCAAGAGGATTTTATAAAACTGTTTAATGTGATGGATTTCCTGTAGGTTCAATCACAATGGAGGACCTGATAGCCGTCTTACCCTTTAGCGGAACCTTTGACCTGGTGGAGCTAAAGGGCTCCACGCTGAGGAAAGCTTTCGAACACTCGGTGGAACGATACGGCCAGAGCACCGGAGAGTTCCTTCAAGTGTCCGGTATCTGCACGTTTACATCTACTCTGGTTATTTGGTTCATACAGAAATATCAGCGTTTTTATTGGCACACAATTTTAATTGATGTCCAGTGGAACCATGTGATCCTCTGACTTTTACTCTGGTGCAGCTTCGAAGTGCACAATTGTGATTTTGTTGGTACAAAAACTTATGTCATTGCCCTCCAGCGCTTTCACTTCATAATTTCAGGTGGTCCAATATGAGGTTCAATAGGTTACTCAATGTCACTATAAAAGCCATACATTCTCTGATGTTCCCCTTCAACATCATCTTCCTGTGTATCTCTGTACAACTTTTGTACACCTCCAAAAAGAGTAGATGAGCTAAACTTATATAAGCATTCTTTTTACTCTTTACATCCAGAACTGGGTCTGATCGATTGCATCTCATTTTGGACAAATTCAATTTTTAATATGACGATGGTACCGGATGGGAAGAGTTCAGTAAAGCATCTAAATTTGTTGAACCTGAACTTTTTTGAGAAACCCTGAAGTAGGAAGAAATCTTTGTGGGAACATTGGGTTTGCTTTAGATAATAAAACCATTCGATAACATTTCCACAGCCCACCCATTCCTGCTGCTTTGGATTTGCTCTCCTTTTTAAAATACCTGCTTGTGTTCAGCTTATGAGAACAGTTTTTCGCTCATCCGGCCAAAGGAACAATGAGCTTAAGCCATTTCAAAGCGACTATCTCTCCAAATTTCACAGTGGCGCCCGCTGCTATATTATTGGTCAGAATCTAATCAACTTCCATACAGTGTTCAACAAATGGGTTTTCACCCAAACTGGCCACATTTGTTGTTTTATAAAAACCTGTGAATTGTAAAGGATCCTGAGCCACATGAGCTACTGCATCATTGATATTCTGGTTTAAAGTTACAGTCTTCTTCATTCAGATGAAGAACTGTGAAAGTTTGACCTGGAAAGATGGACTCAGTGTACATGTAGATGGTGACATTACTTAGTTTTTAGATTGTGCCATCAACATTTGCCTCATTGAGAAAACTTAAAGCAAATTCTTGTCTTTTGCAACGCAACAGAATCTGAAGCTATGAATAACGTGGATGTACAGAACATCAGCTACATTTGATAGATTGTGCCCTACTTACTTAAATCCAGTGTTGAAAAGCACAGCGTGCCTCAAATGTTGTCCAAGTACTAGAAACCGGGCAAGAACTTAAAAATATCATCATCTGGTTGGTTTCAATCAGGATCTATCTGACCCAGGAATTAGTCAGCACCAGAGAGAACCTGAGTACTCTGTTGTGTCAAAACTCTTTCGCCACATTATACATATTCCACATGTATAAGGAGCTGGAGAGAACGTTCTCTGTTCTTACTCTCCGGCTTCCCGTACAGTACATCTGATTCAGACTGATAGTGTCTCTGTTTCCTCCAACAGGAATTCGTGTAGAATTTGACCTCTCCAAACCACCGCAGCATCGCGTCAAAAGCCTCAGCATCCTTTGCACCAAATGCCGCGTTCCTGTCTATGAACCCGTCGAGAATGAGATGGTTTACAAGGTGGTGCTGCCGTCATACATGGTGACAGGAGGCGATGGATTCTCGATGATCAAAGACGGGTTCCTCAAACATAACAGCGGTGAGGGTTTTGTTAGTCTTGCGCTTGGTTTAATGTTTTTCCAGCGCTTCTTTTCACACTTGTTTCTTTTGCTTCCAGGGGATTTGGACATTTCAGTCGTGTCAAGATACATCACACAAAGAAAACAAGTTTATCCCTCTGTCGAAGGACGCATCAAGCTGTACAACTCAGCTGCTGGACTTGAGGGCCAAACAGCTTCCCTGGTTTTTATGGTTTCACTCGTGCTTCTCTGGAGTTTCCGTGGAAACATCTAACTTTTAAAAACTTTTTCAAAGACAGTGAAACCACAACTGATTAAAATAACACCCTGATGTAATCATGTAGGACCGGGAAAACTTTCTTCATAAAACCCTGACATTAATGACTAATATTTTTTTATAACGAAAAGGGAAGCCCCATGTCAGTGTGGTAATACCTTTCACTTCCATCTAGGAACAAATGTGGACAAAAGTGCAAAAAACGCAGCCAAGAGTTGAAACAAGTGCTGCGGTTTCTCCAGTAATCACTGGCAGCCTCGAGGTAAAAAAAGTGCTGTGGTCAGAAGAAAAAGTGTAAAATATCTTTTGTGTGTAGCTATAACTCTCGTCTTCCGTATACTTTGGCCTCAAAATGAAATCAGCACCAATGATGTTTTTTAAGCTCTGCTAACTGTGAGATCCGGAGGAACCATCAGACTCCCCCACACCACACCATTAGCCAAATACCTGCCTACTGTGGCAGATGCACAGTGGTATTAATATTTTGCACATTTGGGTACTGACGGGTATTGCACTGCTAAGCTGGACAGTGCTGCCATTTCATAATAAACATATGGTAAAAACTGAGTGTGTGTGTTGAGTGTTTAGCTGTTAGCTGGTGGAAAGCTGGTCACTTGGTCTTTCTACCAAAATGGACCAGAGTGAAATACAGAGATTGTGTGTGTGTTTGTGTGGTGTGGTGGTGGGGACTTGCATATATTAGATGTTTCAGATCATCAAACTTTTTTTTAACATTAGACAAAGATAACCTGAGCAAACACAGTTTTTAAATCGTGATTTCATCTATTCAGGAAAAACAGCTATCCAAACCTACCTGCCTCATGTAAAAAAAAGTTCCCCCATGATTCGTGAGTTGACTGTAATAAAGAAAATTTTTTGAAAAAGTTTAGTTTCACTGCTACACCCAGACCTGATTACTGCCAGACCTGTCAAGAAATCACTTCAACACAACACATGGATGACTCACCTAGGTGGTCACAGGAGAACCAGAACAACATCTGAACAACTGCAGGCCTCACTTGGCTCAGTTAAAGTCAGAGGTCATGATTCAAGAATGAGAAAGAGATTGGCCAAAAATAGACTCCGCGGGAGAACTCAAGGAGAAAACCACTGCTGACCAAAAAGATCACGATGACTCGTCTCATATCTGCCAACAAACATCTGGGAAAATATTCTGCGGACTGATAAAGTGTTTGTTTATCCACCTTGAGGAATCACCAGTGAAACACTTCTTTTGATTATTTATCAAAGCATTGAATGATTAAGACAGTTCACTGCAGCCAACTTTCCAGAAGAGCTTAGCCTCCCTAGCAGTTCACAGAGCTTTATATGAGAATGTGCATCTATCTAACCAGTTAAAACTGGTGGAATGAAGCTGCTTGTTTTGCAGGCCCTGAGCTAAGAAGTGGCTATGATGGATATCAGGCACCAGTCATCGTGTCTACAGCTGCCTCAGCACATTCTTTTATACTGACATGTCTGCAAGTAATTATTCAATCAGTGAAAAACTAAACATTCTATTAATCCCGAATGATAATCAAACCCAAAGGGATTGATACGGTGGCCCTGAGAGGCCAAACGGACTGCAACTTCAGAAAACACTTGCAAAAAGAAAAACAAAGTAAAACATGTCACTCCTGGTCCAGGAGTGACATGTTTAGCCGCATGTTCTCCTTAAATTGCTGGCTGTCTGAGTGGTGTCCCAGAAACGATGTGGGCTTCATAGATAACTGGCAAACCTGGTCTTGTTAGGAGAGACAGCATCCATCCCACTTTGGATGGAGCAGCTCTCATTTCTAGAAATATGGACAAATTCATTAAACCCCCCAAAATATGACTATCCAGAGTTGGGACCAGGAAGCAGAGTTGCAGTCTTACACGCCTCTCTGCAGCTTCTCTCCTCCTGCTATCCCCCCAAAAACCCATCTCCACAGAGACTGTGTCAGCTCCCAAAAACACAAACTAAAAACCAGCAACAAACAACTTAAACATAAACAATTACAAAGAAAGAACAATACAGTATCCACATCTGAACCAAAGAGTAAAACAGTGAAATGTGGATTATTAAATATTAGGTCTCTCTCTTCCAAGTCTCTGTTAGTACATGACTTAATAATTGATCAACAAATTGATTTATTCTGCCTTACAGAAACCTGGTTGCAGCAGGATGATTATGTTAGTTTAAATGAATCAACACCCCCGAGTCATTCTAACTACCAGAAATCTCGAAGCACAGGCCGGGGGGGCGGTGTGGCAGCAATTTTTCACACCAGCCTATCAATTAACAAAAGACCAAGACAGACTTTTAATTCATCTGAAAGCCTGATGCTTAACATTGTCCACCCCAGCTGTGAAACTCAGGAACCAGTCTTACTTGTTATCATCTATCGTCCACCTGGGCCTTACACAGAGTTTCTGTCTGATTTCTCAGACTTTATATCTGATTTAGTTCTGAGCTCAGATAAAATAATTATTGTGGGTGATTTTAACATCCATGTAGATGCTAAAAATGACAGCCTCAACATGGCATTTAATCTGTTATTAGACTCAATTGGCTTCTCTCAAAATGTAAAAGAACCCACCCACCACTTTAATCACACTCTAGATCTTGTTTTAACATATGGCATAGAAACTGAACATTTAACAGTGTTTCCTGAAAACCCTCTCCTGTCTGATCATTTCCTGAAAACATTTACATTTACAATAATTGATTACACAGCTGTGGAGAGTAGACTTTATCAAAGTAGATGTCTTTCTGAAAGCGCTGTAACTAAGTTTAAGAATATAATCCACCCACTGTTATCATCTTCAATGCCCTGTACCAACACAGAGCAGAGCAGCTGAATGCTACCCCAACAGAGGTCGATTATCTTGTTAATAATAATTTTACCTCCTCACTATGTACGACTCTGGATACTGTAGCTCCAGTGAAAACTAAGGTCTCAGATCAGAAGTACCTGACTCTGTGGTATAATTCTCAAACACATAGCCTAAAGCAGATGACTCGTAAGCTGGAGAGGAAATGGCGTGTCACAAATTTAGAGGATCGTCATTTAGCCTGGAGAAATAGTTTGCTGCTTTATAAGAAAGCCCTCCGCAAAGCCAGAACATCTTACTATTCATCACTGATTGAAGAAAATAAGAACAACCCCAGGTTTCTCTTCAGCACTGTAGCCAGGCTGACAAAAAGTCCGAGCTCTTTTGAGCCAACCATCCCTTTAACGTTAACTAGTAATGACTTCATGAACTTCTTCACAAATAAAATTTTTATCATTAGAGAAAAAATTACCAATAATCATCCCACAGATGTAATATTATCTACAGCTACTCTCAGTACCGTTGATGTTAAGTTAGACTCTTTTTCTCCAACTGATCTTTCTGAGTTAACTTCAATAATTACTTCCTCCAAACCATCAACGTGTCTTTTAGACCCCATTCCTACAAACCTGCTCAAAGAAGTCCTGCCATTAATTAATTCTTCGATCTTAAATATGATCAACCTATCTCTAATGATCGGCTATGTACCACAGGCCTTCAAGCTGACTGTAGTTAAACCTTTACTCAAAAAGCCATCTCTAGACCCAGCAGTCTTAGCTAATTATAGGCCAATCTCCAACCTTCCTTTCATATCAAAAATCCTTGAAAGAGTAGTTGTCAAACAGCTAACAGATCATCTGCAGAGGAATGGTTTATTTGAAGAGTTTCAGTCAGGTTTCAGAGCTCATCACAGCAAAGAAACAGCTTTAGTGAAGGTTACAAATGATCTTCTTATGGCCTCAGACAGTGGACTCATCTCTGTGCTTGTCCTGCTAGACCTCAGTGCAGCGTTCGATACTGTTGACCATAATATCCTATTAGAGCGATTAGAACATGCTGTAGGTATGACAGGTACTGCACTGCAGTGGTTTGTATCATATCTATCTAATAGACTCCAGTTTGTACATGTAAATGGAGAGTCCTCTTCACACACTGAGGTTAATTATGGAGTTCCACAGGGTTCAGTGCTAGGACCAATTCTGTTTACATTATATGTGCTTCCCTTAGGCAGCATCATTAGAAGACATAGCATACATTTTCACTGCTATGCAGATGACACCCAGCTCTATCTATCTATGAAGGCAGATAACACACACCAATTAGTTAAACTGCAGGAATGTCTTAAAGACATAAAGACCTGGATGGCCGCTAACTTTCTGCTTCTTAGTTCAGATAAAACTGAGGTTATTGTACTCGGCCCTGAAAAGCCTAGAAATATGGTATCTAACCAGATTCTTACTCTGGATGACATTACCTTGGCCTCCAGTAACGCTGTGAGGAACCTTGGAGTCATTTTTGACCAGGACATGTCCTTCAACGCACATATTAAACAAATATGTAAGACTGCTTTCTTCCATTTGCGCAACATCTCTAAAGTTAGAAATATCCTGTCTCTTAGTGACGCTGAAAAACTAGTTCATGCATTTATTACTTCCAGGCTGGACTACTGCAATTCATTATTATCAGGATGTCCAAAAAACTCACTGAAAAGCCTTCAGCTAATCCAAAATGCTGCAGCAAGAGTACTTCCTGTTATTTTACACATTAGTCATGCAGAAAACTGGGAGGTATTGTTGAAATTGCACTTCATTTTGTTATATTAAGATATGTCAGAGATTAAATATTCTATATCAAAGTCTTTGCACCAACAGAAAAAGGAGTTTCACTGGTTCAGCCTGCCTGAGATTAAAGTGAGCCACTTTTAAATGCACTAAAGAGTGTTTTCATCATGTGGGATTGAAGCTGTGAAAGGGTGTCCTATCCCTGCTGTCACAGGCAACAGCTGGGATAAACCGCTGACAGGTGTGTGACAGGTGTATGTCACAGGACTTGTGAAAAAGTGTGTTTTAGTTGCCAAAGAGAAAAATGAATTAACAACCAGCTAAAATCTTCATAAGCTTTTAGAGGTTCAGAACTTTTAAACTCACAAAACAAGAGTTTAATAACAGCTGGTTTACAGTGTCATGTCTATAACCCCCATCTCAGACTTTAAATTCAGTTTCATGTTGCCTTTCCTGTTTTTCTGTTTGGATACTTGGCACTGTGGGGTTTCCTTTCACGTCTCTGTATCTAAATGCTCCAACTTGCAGATAAATAAATTTTCTTTCAAGGAAAGTCAAGCCAAGTTTCCACATCTTTGGGAAATCATTTTAGGCCTTTGAAGTGTGGAAGCTGGCAGAAATGGTTGTTTAATTTCAAAATGAAATATGTAAAAACAGTAAACGGCTAATTGTGACCTTCAAATCTATGTGTTGCACAGATGTTTCCACTCAACTTTAAGTAGTTTACAAACCCTTAAAGAGCTCAGCGACGTCTTTTCACTGCAGTGATTGAGTAGTTAACTTTCTTACTACATGCATGAAAGATGGTAAATTTAACATTAAGCTGTTAAAATAAACTCAGATTCCTCTGTGCAGATTAAAAAGAAATGATTTGAAAGGCGAATTGAATATTTGTAAGGGTTAAAGATGAAAGTGTCAGCAGCAGTAGAGTGAATTGCATACAGTTCAGTTGGTTTACGCCGTCCTGACTCAGAGTTTATGCAAAGCTCTGGAGTGATTTAGCTTTGTTAATTGAATTTGTGACAGAGCACAAATGCTGCCTGCTTGCTCTTCCCTTAAAAAAAAAAAAAAAAAAAAAAAAAATCGGTCCTGCAACATGTTTAAATTGCTCTATCCGGTTTGTCTGCAGTATTTGAACTCAACTATCACATGACGTCACAATTCTGCATAAAAACAAAAATGGTCAAAATCAGAAAAGCTGAAATAAGCAAAGCTAAAACCTCTACAGATCATGTCTCAATGGTAAATATGAAGCTAGAGCTAATAAAACCACACCTGTGATGATGGATGAACTGCATATACTACATATTTAAACAGGATTTTGGATTCAAGTTAAAAGTTTTAAAATTGTTTACATTATACTGAGCCATTTAAAGTATTACTGAAAGCTACAACACATGTAAAAGTAAAGTATTTTGTAAATTTGCCAGTTTTCTCATAATCTTTCCTTAGTTTTAATTTTTCTTTCAAAATCTACATTTTTGTCATAAATTAGTTTTTTTTCCTAATGAAACTGCCTATTTTGTCATGGAAATGTTACATTTTCCACATTTTTTTTTTCTTTTGTCTCCGTTTAGCATGAGTATTTAAGGAAGATTTTACTGCCAGCCCTTCAATTTTGCCCCTAAAACAAAAAATCAAAGATGTGCAAAGAGTGTTTTTAGGGTAGAAAATAGGCTGTGCCATTTCCCTCATGTCTTTTTTTGTCCTGTAGCAGAGTTCAGGAAATTCCTGTGGCTGTCAGGACTTACCTCATTTTCCTTTTTAACCAGAGCTTCCCAGCAATACCCTAAACAAGGCCTCCTCTGTGTCAGGGATCTCTCAAACAACGCTCGCTGCCTGCTAATGTTGGAAGCACCTTATTAGTCGCTGCACTGAACATCTACTTAGCTGGCTCCGGCCTGCACCAGGACAAGCTGCCAAAGGCTGGAAAACAAGCTCATTAAAACCGCAGAACTGCTCTCTGTCTGCGTTCTTTGAGAGTGCAGCCGACAATGAAACACACTCAGGACAGGTTTTATGTTTCTTTTTACTTTTGGAGAACCCCTGAAAGGAGCTTTCAGGGATTCTCCGAACTCATGTTGGTCTGTTTGTGGTCCTCTAACTGTAAACTCATACAGACAGGATGATAATCACCACTCTTTGATTGCCAGTCAGAATGGTTCCAGTAACTGTTTCTTATTTAAGGAGTGTTGTTTGAAGGCCAACCCACAGATGAAAAAAAACAAAAAACGAACTCTGTTGCTTAATTCTTGTATTCGTTGACCTTGTTTTTATGGAAATTCTGACTCACTTTGGCACATTGCATTAGAAGTCTTCACAGAGCTTTGTGAATTTAAATCAAGGCAGAAAATGTAATGTTTTTCTCTCTGCAGGCAATAATCTAATAAATAACTTTAATTGCGCCTTCAGAATCCATCACTTTTATGTTGATTGCACATATATTAAGATTTCTGTCCGTTTGTCCAGATGGTTTTGTCTTCTTCTGCTTGCACACAGAAATCGGAAACAGGAAAAAGTCTGAACTATCCTAAAGTTATAGCTTATGGCTTCCTGCAGCTTACAACAACGTGGCAGTTCACAGTCCGTAGAGACTGGAAACTAGCCAGTTTGTAGCTGAGGTTTGAACTCCTAACACAGGTCAACTGAAACTAGCTGGGTTTGAAAGAGAGCACGGTAGCTTGTTTCAGCGTGAAACAGACCAAGCAAGCCTTTCACTTCAGTTCAGCTAAAGCAGAAGTGAAAATATGTGAAGCTGAGCTGGGATGAAGCAGCAAAAAGTTCTGATGAGCAGATGAGCTCCTTGGTGTTTGCAGAGAAGACGACTGGCAGCGTGATATCAATAAATATCTCTTTATTAGTGCATTAATGTACATGGGAATGCAGAGATGGTCTCAGAGACTTTGGAAATATTCTGACAGTATTGCACATTCCAGCATGGAGTTCGGTTCCTCGTCCAGGTCACACGATGAACGCCTCCTTCGCCCCCTGCTGAGGAGGAAACAGGAAACACCTGTGAGGTCACATTCGAGTGTTTGAGAGAACGAGGCCCGCCCGATCTGTGACAATCTAAAATATCACCCTAAACTATCACAGCATTCAGGGTTAGGACCGAGGTCGCCATGACGAAGAAGTGTGTTATTGTGGAAAGCATGAAAGCACAGTTGTGTCATGTGCTCACAGAAAACTAGCTGGGGTGTGGATGTCCACATGAACCCTCACGCTAACTCTCTGATGATGAAATTTACTGGCTTGAGGAGATTTGGAGGAGGTAGTTGGGGAGAGGGAGGTGTGGGCGTTTCTGCTTTATTGTCACTGTCAGACGAGTATGAGGCTCCACAGACGCCATCCACGCCTGCGCCCTGCATGCGAGCTGTGGTTTCTCACAGAGAGAAAGTTCCAGGCTCTCGGCTGCATCTGAATCCAGCTGAACTAACTCTGCCTATGTTACTAGCTTTAAAGACGCTTTACAACAAAGAAGGAAGAACAACAACAACAACAACAACAAAAATCAGGGCTGATGGAAGCATTTCGTTTTTCGTTTCACTTGCTTGGGACATGGAGGAAAGATGCTGAACTGAACGTAGCATTAACTGAAGAGCTGCTTCAGTTGAAACCAGCCTGAATCCCTTATCACCTGGTTTCCTGTCACAGCTGCAGTGAAAGGAGATGCGTTTCTCTGCTCACAATGTGAAATTAGTCTGGCTTTAAAGTAAAATGAACAGTTATGAGAAGCTGATTTTAGAAGCAACAAAAATCAATGTTTGGGGGATGAAAAACAAAATAAAGCCTGATCGTGACACAATAAATCATCCATTAATTTTCTTTGATTTATCCAGGTCCGGGCAGCCTAAGCAGAGAAGCCCAGATCTCCCTGTCCCCGGGCACCTCCTCCAGTTTATTTGGGGAAACACTAAGGCGTTCCCAGGACAGCCCAAGAGATATAATCTCCCCAGCATGTCCTGATGGGATGTGCCTGGAAAACCTCATCTAGGAAACCCCTAGAGGCATCCTTGTCAGATGCCCAAACCACTCTCAAATGACTGAACTCCTTACCCTCTCTCTAATGCCTGATCTGATCTCCTGCAGGAAATCTTTCTAAAGGTACGACATCGCCTACATAAGTAGAGAGATCCTTGGCGCTACTGATGCTCACGATGGTGCATTATGTGCTAATTGCTATGTGTTTGTGTCCCAGTGTCAGCCGACTGAAACATAACATGTTGGGCATTTTTTCCCTCCTGCATCCTCGCTCTTTGTTGTGGTCAGGTTTCTATGGAAGCGGACAACAGTTTATACCAGTTTCCTCCACATGTATCTGCAACATCCTGGTTCCTTTGGTCACTACTCAATCCTTTTATCTCAATCATCTTGTTTTAATAACGATAAGTCAAATTAAAATTCAGTTTAATGCATAGCTTTGCTATCTGTAGATTTCCTCTGCTTATTCACACTCACCTGCAGAAATCTGCAGCCTCAGTTTGACTATCACGACATGGATTCATCAGAACAAATCCACTCAGTCGTTCATCATCATTAATTAGATATTGATTCAAGCATCATAAACTGCTAAATGAGCACTAAGCACTTAGTGTAGATGCCAACAGGAGCCTCCACAGCTGTAGCCAGCAGCACTAATGGTTAGCAGACTCACTGAGAATCTGAGCTGCTTACAACAGTTTATTTCCTGTCTAAGCAACAAATCTGCTCACTAACACACAAAATAAGTCCAGCATTCCCTAAGTATCCATTAAATGCCTTCAAATGTATTTTCATCACTATGTGGATGACAGGATAAAAAAAATGCAGTTAAAGATTGCACAATGAGGATCTGCTGTTAAAACTGTATTTTCAAGATGCACAGATGTCTGTCGGTGAAGGTCAAACAGACCTTTTTGCTTTTGCAGACCACGTGCACTTAAATGTGCAGTAAAACATCTGTTTTGACCAGGAAAAAAAACTCATGTTTGGAAATGCACACGTGCACATACAGTGAACTCCTGAACAGGTCTTTTCCTGCCTGATATATTCTGAGAATGGCGTCTTATCTTAACTTCCAGCTCATCCTGTTTTATTTCTTTACATTCCCCACTGTCAGCTGTTTACCTTGCTGAGTTCAGGAAAAAGCTCCAGCACGGCGATGTCCAGCAGGACGTACGTCATCTGAGGAAGAGAAATGATCAGGCCAGTTAGAGTCAGAGGGGAAACGTTAATCGCCTCTGACTGTTCATTGTGCCAGTAAGACAAAGTGAAAACATACAGGAAGTATGTCAGTACTGAAAGTTAACATCCAAACACTCCTGATTTCAGATATTAATTTATCTTATAGTTCAGAAAACATGCATTTCAGTCTTTCTGCTCACTCAAACATCACCATTGGCAAGAGCAGCAAATTATCCCTGAGTCATAAACCAGTGATGACTCAGTTTAATGTAAACTCAGCCTGAGAGGATCCCTGAGAAATAATTTAGAGGTGTTTAAGTACAATGTGAGAGGGAAGAGCTGCACAGTGATGAGCTGAAAACAGGACAGGCTCAACTGAAAGTCATCGGCTTGCATCCTCAGAGTGTGGCATTAAGCAAGTACTGGCGTGTGTGTGTGTGTGTGTGTGTGTGTGTGTGTGTGTGTGTGTGTGTGTGTGTGTGTGTGCGCGCTTTATAAAAGAACACTTCCAGTGGAAAAAAAAAAAGGCACCTGACTTCAATAACCTCGTGTTTTCTGTTTTTACTGTGTGTGCATGTGTTTGCACTTATGTGCAAACAAACTACACAATGCAGCAGAGCTTGCAAGCAAACATGTAGAAGAACTCATCTGTTTAACAGATATAGAAAAATCCAACATGAATGCACAGAAATTTGCATTGCTGCGGTGGTCGTTTAACACATGTTTACAGCATTTACACTGGAAGAAAAGTGTGATTAACTGAAGCTCAGATTCAGGACCGCTCACAGGAACTTAAAAACTTTCGTGGACTGACAGGGAATTAAGGGAAACATTCACATGTAAGTGAAAAAGCTGGGACCAGTAAACATGTAAATCAGGACAGCTGTGAGCACAGCCTACACAGGCTGCAGGTCTGCAGTGATTCTGTCTTTTGCAGCTTTGTATAAAATCAAGTCAATCTGAATAAACTTCCCACCCCACTCATTTAGAACCAGCTGATTTACAGTAACAGTGACAAGTTGAATTAATCCATGTAAGATTTTACCTTCGTACTATGAATATTTTCACAGTTACAGCCCCTCTAAGTTACTTGAGTGGGTCCAAACGTGGCGTTTGCCAACATTTCTGAGTATAAGAGCCAGCGACACAAAGTATATTTTCTAACACAGTGGTTTTAAACACTTCCTGTTAGTTAGTGTCTTTAAATTCTTCTCTGATAGGATGAAGGTCTGCTTGCATCAGAGTAATCAAGCTATCAAACAATTTCTGCACTTTTCTACAAAGTGAAAGCGCTTAGTGCAAGGCGTCATGCACAGGGATGGGTATCGTTTAAGTTTTATTCGATACCGGTGCCAAATCAGTACTTTTGAAACGGTGCTTAAAGAATGGAGAACACAAACTTTGTCCAAAAACCTCTTGTGTTTATATTTTTAGCAGTCTCTTTTTTTTCTGCAAAATGATAAGCACCGTTCAGTCCCACGCACGGGGCGATCCGTGCTAACTCGCTAATGAAGATTTACCATGCAGTAGATGTGCTCGGCTTTTAAAAAAACGCTATGCGTTGCCAGGTGTTGCATCAGATTCGAGGTGTTACCTCCTTTGCACAGTATCACCTTAAAGCACTTGTCGCAGGCTGCTGAGTTTGCAACTTTTGCTGTGAAGTACAGCCAGACTTTAGACCGCTTTGCCTTGGGCATTTTTAATCTGCAGCTCTGCTCTAAAAGAACGTACGTACCTGGGCCCGCCTACTATCCTTGGAAAGGTAAATGATTGGCTAGAATCCAAAGTATATGACATCTCAGGGAGAAAAAAAAAGCACCAAAACGTGAGCTGCTATTCGGTCTGGTTACTGCCATTTATGTCAGAACCGGATATCGGTACCCATCCCTAGTACCATCAACATAGACGGCAACCACATAATGACCACCATCAACTGTGGCACTTGTGGTGTCTCAGCAAACCAGACTTTGACTTTAAACCTGCTTTTAAATTAAGCTTAAATGTGTCTTTCAGGCCTGAAAATGTCACATGGACATCTCCTGTACCTATAAAAGTCACCAGAGCTTAAAAATATCAGAAAAATAGGCCTCACATTTGGACCCACCCTGATGCTAATGTAAAAATGCACCCTAACATTACATTACACATCACCGTTGAACCTGCCTGAACATACAGGAAGCTCTCGTAAATGCTGAGCTGAACCGTGGATTAGGAGAACGACTGTTTACCTGCTTGTTGAGCAACGGCTGCTGAAAACTGTCAAACAGCAGCTGGATACCTTCATACTTCGACTCCTCGCCGATGCACTTCACCACAAAGTCTGAAATCGAAGCACATCGTCCAGCTTTATTAAGCCATGGGTATGTGAAGCATGCAGATTTATTGAGTTTGACCCGAAACCTGTTAAAAACACACAGCAAAGACCAGGACTGTTTGTCTATAAGATCAGAGTAGAAGAGTTGGAGGACAGTCGGCAGAGACACTCTTCAAACTTCCAAGCCCTTTGTGACTGTGTGTTTTATGAAGTGCTAGGCTAATACAAGTTATTCATATTATTACACTGGAAACTCTTGTCTGAGCAGAGCAACCTGGAACTGCAGTCCAGAACTTTAGATGTAAGAAACAAAATACTCAAATTGATAACAGGAAGGAGATAAAGTGGCGCTCTCGTTTCCAGGTTGTAGTTAAAGCAGCTACGTTCTGTGCAGGAATCCAGCTGTAAGAAAACCTCTGTGTCTTTAAAAGCAGATGGATCTCTTCCGTACCGTGAATGACAAAAGGAAAAGCATCACGGACAATGCCAGTGTTTAAACTGGGACTTTAGATCCAGTATGACCGGCAAACTAGGAAGTGAGAACACCTCAAAGGTCTTGTGGTTTCATTTCCACTTTTACTTTTAAAGTCACAGATCAAAAGAAACTGCCTGCACGCTCACAGCTAACTAAATGTTATTATCCCCCTTTAAATCAGATTTGTGACGTGTTTAAAACAGGCTCTGAGATGTTCACTGGCACTTCAGAAGAGTCGGATTTTAACACGGATACAGTAACATACTTTATTATCTTTATTGATGTTCTGATATGATAGGGTATACTGCGATGTTGTGCTGATATGCACAGCCATTATTAATTATAATGTCTCCGAGTGAGCAGATAAACTTTGAGCACAGCTTCGGGTCAGAGTTTTGAAGCTGGAAGTTCAGGATGTGACGTCATAAACCGGCGTGGCCTGGTCTGCAGAGACAGCCTCACTGAATACTTCAACGTGAAACATACCAGGAGATGATTATTGATTATTAATGATTACTGTGACTGAACTAAAACCCGACCTGGCAGGTACTTCATCATCTCCTCGAACGTCTGCTTGGCTCTGGCTTGTTTGGCCTCTGCTGTTCGTTCCTCGCTGCTTTCACAGAAGACGGCGTCTGCAGAAATGAACAGGAACAAATCACAGAGTTAATGTTTCCTCCTTTGTTTTTGGAAACTGAAACATCTGCACAGAAGCAGAGATTTTCTGTAGGGTCACACAAGATGAATCATCTTCAAAAACAAGTTTTTTTGTCCAATTAAAAGGTGCTTCGTTCTCTGCATCAACACATTGACACACGCTGCTGATCACGTGTGCCGAGTGCTCCGATTTCACCTCAGCTGAAGATTTGTTAAGAAGTTCAGTGGCATCAAACGAACGTACTGCCTAGAGGCAGTGGGTTTGGTGAGGAATTGACAATTCCCAGAAATTCAATTTCCTGGCAGGAATGTAATGATGGCAGCATGCTGGAAGCTGTCTGGGCACACCTGAGGAGATGGGAGATCTGCCAAACCTAAATCAGATGCAGCTTCTGAGATTTATGCACAGTTATAACCTTCTCTCTGATTAGCCTTTTGAGCCCTTCGCAGGATGAGGAAGGATAAAAGGAATCATTCTGGAATAAAAAAAACCCTTTGATGTACTAACTGCAGGTTTATATTGCTGACAGGATTCAGATCTGCATTTTTATGATTTGAACGTTAATAAAATACTCAGACTCTCTTTTCTTTCCTGTTCACTCACTGTTGACTCAAATCCTGAGCTCGATAAGTTTAACTCCTACCAGCTCAGATCAAGGAACAGCTATCGTGGTGATGCAGGAGCTTAAAATGATGCTCAGGTTGAGTCGTGAGGCTTTTTTTTTTGTGTAACATTTAAAAAGCAAGAAAAGACCTTTCCACATACTGACGCTTCTTTTGGGGTCATAAACAATCCGAACACTTTGAAAATCATCTTAAAAGCAGCGATACTGAGGCCGGAAATAAGAAAAGACTTTATCGGTGCGGGTGGCGTCCTACCTCGGAGCTGGGTGATGAGGGAGACCACGCGGTGCTCCTGAAGGATCTGCTCCAGTTTCAACTGCATGTACTGATCCATGTAGGCTTCGAATGTGCTCTTCAACAAGATCCTCCCAGCAGACAGAATGTGATGCAGCCAGTCCGGCATGCGAAACACCACCCGGCCTGCGAGTTCAAACACCAAGACGGATACAGACAGTCAGGCCCGAATCAGTTCAAGAAACACAGATCAAAACATCTCAGAGGCTTTAGGTGACCAATCTAAAGTCTTCTAATCATAACTGCGCGTTCAAAGCAAAATCTCTGCTTAAAGAAACGAAAGTAAAAAGAGCTTCAGTGGGACACGTTAGCACGATGGCTGCTTTCTAAACTAAACTGTGGATCTGTGATTAATGCAAGTGTCTTCATCCCTGCTTTGATTATCAGTACAACGTGCATTATGTTACCATTAAAGGCCACAGTATCTGCTGCAGGAGGAGTGAAACGTAGAAAGGAAATCATTGGATGCTTTCCTGCAGTAATTTTTCTCTCAAATGTTCTGACTGCAGGAAATTCCAGCTTCCAGCATTTCCACATGTGTGCAATTTGGTCCCATCATCGTCATGTTTCTGACTTCGATTACTTACACGGACACTGTGACAGAGGCTGTACAGACTTCCTGTAAAGCTGTGATCTTGCCTTTAGAGGCTGCTAACGGCTCCTCAGGCTCACTCACCGACATACATCATGTAGTCGTACATGCCGTCCACAGTAAACGTCTCTGCGAAGAAGTTGGGGTTGTGCTTCCTCTCCGACAGGTTGCCGTTGTTCTTGAACAGGTTGCTAACGAGCTGCAGGACAACGAGCACATACCGTTACCTCGTAACGATTAAATGCTCGACGTAATTTAAAACATGAAGAAATACTGAAAAAACAAGGCTAAGCTACAGATGAGTACCTGCAGAGGATCTTTAGTTCATAACACACAGGAGACAAAGTCTTGAACAATCAGGCCCCATCTTATCCTAGTGACCCCACAATACCGTGTTGCTTTCATAGAGCATATACTTCAAAGTAGAATGGGACACAGAACCTTCAGTTTTCAGGCTCCCATCTTGGATTCAGGAGACACAATCTGTACTTTTGAGATTAGGATTAAACTTTCCTTTTCACCGGTTGCGGCAAGTGGCCGCCCCTCCCTGAGCCTGGTTCTGCTGGAGGTTTCTTCCTGTTAAAAGGGAGTTTTTCCTTCCCCCTGTCGCCAAAGTCCTTGCTCATGGGGGGTCCTATGATTGTTGGGATTTTCTCCATATGTACTATTGTAGGGTCTACCTTACAATAACACCTTGAGGTGACTGTTGTTGTGATTTGGTGCTGTATAAAAAAAACTGAATTGACTGATTATATCTTCTTTTCTTTGAACCGGGCTTCTACAAGTATTCATGACTAAATGCCAGGATATGACTGAGGCTCAGACATGGCGTTAAAGCTTCCATATGCATTTATAGGACAGATGTTTATTACCTTCTTGTTCTCCGCTGTGGGGCTGATGATGGTCAGCTCGGGCCGGCTCGGTTTGGGTTTGGGAGACTCGCACGAGTTGACGAAGGACTGAAGGAATCGCTCCAGGTTCTGTCCTCTCTGCAAAACACACGTCAGCGAGTTTCACAACATGTGCAACATATCTGCAGAAAGTCTATTATAGCTTATCACCTACTATCATTAAAGCTGCTGATATTGAGATTGTGGAGTGTTTACAAGTATTTAGGGATTGTTCTTGACTGTAAACTGTGTTTTGAACCTCATGCTGATGCCACTACCAAAAAAGTTCACCAAACACTGTTCTTTTTACAGAAAATGAGATCTTTTATCTGAAATGTTGTCCTTATTTTACAGGAGTTTTATTGAACCTGTTATTTCTTTCTGTATCACTGCCTGGTTCGGTAACATGACTCTAAAGAACAAGAATCAGTTGGGACTTTTGGTGAAAACTGCCAGCAAATTCTCAGGGAGTTGGCAAGACGGAGTTTTGGCTGTTTATAACAAGCATGTGAGGAAGGTTCATTCTATTGTTAATTGTTTTAAGCATCCACTTCACAATGACTTTGACTTGTTGCCTTCTGGCCGTCAGTGCAGGAGCACTGATGAATAGGATGTTTGTCGTATTGGTTCCTGAAATTCTTCTCATGATTTTGTCAACACAAAATCGTTTGTTTTTGTTTTTTTTTAACTGAAACAGTTGTTTTACTTGAAGATATTTCCCACTCATTTGCTCGAGATTCATTACTTATTCATTTATTATTCATGTATGGTGGGACACAGCAAAATTTGTGGGTCACAGAAAAAAGAAAAAGTTAAAGCACTGCCCCCAGGTCAGACTTTTTAAGCTTACAGCTATATACACTGCCAACCAAGACAACCATAACCAAAATACATCTCCGTCCTTGAATGTACAAGAAAGCTCTACTCTGTGGGTAAATTCCACCTTAAATGAAAAAACCAGGGCAACAACATCAGGAACAGGAAACTATTAGATGTATTTTTTAAGACATAGTTTTTCTTCGAGACCCGACCTTGTCCTAGAGGTCAGGTCAGCTGCATGACACCAGATGTCATTGATCACAGACTCTGTTTGTGGGGTTTGGCATGTTTCCGGCTGTTTCTGTATATCTGTGTGTATATTCCCAATGCTTGTGACAGCCTGCGACTCTAGAGGTTACACAAAATGAACCGTGAGTAATTTTGCTTTCTGGTTTTGGCTCACAGTGAAATTCTGGGTCTGCAGAGGGAAATATCAGCTTACCAATAAGACGTGGCTTTTAAAGGTGGGACACAGAGAAGCTGCACTTTCACACGCTTCTAAAATCACTCCAGATAACGGGAGACGTTTGCTTCGTTAACTGAGATAATGCCTTCGCAAAGTCAAAAGAAAAACAGAGAACATCCCCGGCTCAAGAAGAGATACTCACCTCCTTTATCAGCTTTCCAGGAACAGACTTGAAGATTTTTCCTGTAGAAAAAAAAAACACTTTAGTCACAAACCGAACACAGAGAAAGATGGCGGCAGCGAGCGCTGAATGAAAAATTATGATATTTACTCCCATAGTAACATTAACTACTTTATACAGATTACAATGCAGAAGCACTGATGTTAACAGTGCACAAATTCAATTAATATAAAAGCATGAACATAAAATGTGGAAATTTTAGGAAGGTCGTCACGGCCACTGACACCAATGCTATTTACTTATTTCATCACTTTCTTAAGTCAGTCTGAGTTTTATACAAATGTTTCACAATAAAATTATTTTAAAAGAAAAAAGTAATAATGAGAGATTTTAATTTGCAAAAGAAAATGTTGAGTAAAGACAGACATGATGGCATCGCTGCCTGATTATTAATCACACAAAGTAGAAAAAGGTCAGGCATGTTCACTGTGAGTAAAAGTCAGTGAGTACAAGCTGATTAAACCCCATTTACCAGTAAACCAGCAGCTACCGCCAGCTTTCAAGGTGGAGTGCTTTGTTACTTCATGCAAGAGATGACTTCAGTCATGGCGTTGAGCCATCCATCCACAATGTCAGTTTGAATTTGAACCAGAATAACCGACAGTGACTGTCTTGTTTCTTTAGTGGGAGAAGATGGACTCTCTTAGACTGCACGTGTGCAAGACATGCAGCACAAAGTCTTCATTTCGACTTCATAATCATGCTGCTTTGCAACATTGAATAATGGAGCAGAAGTTAGCTACCATTCTCAGATTGCAGTTTCTGAAGGTGGTTGTTCTGCTCTGCAGCTGTGGCGAGATCAGTGTAGTGACACATGGACCAGGTCTCCACCGGCTACAGGTGAGCTAACAGCACCCTTTATTAGCGCAGCTACTCTGAAATAGTCACATAAAAAAACCAAAAAACCCCCCCCCCAAAAAAAAAACAAAAAAAACAGGGCATGTGTGATGCGTTGGTTACGTACCCAGGTTGACATCGGGCAGCATCCTGTCCAGGAACTGATGCTCCACAAGAGGAGACAGGAAGTCGAACAGCAGCTGGCTGTTGCTGAGCTCCGGATGCTGTAGGAGAGCCTGCGCACAAACACAAAGAGCCAAGAGTCAGACTGATGCTCACCTCTCAAATAAAGACTTACAGAAAAATACAACAAGCGCTCAAAGTCATCAGGCCAAGCAGCGGTGCATAGACTAACTGATAACTTTACTGCTTCTCTTAGGTTTGTTTTTCTGGGGGCGAGATGCTTTATAGACTAACAGAACCTGCATATGGAATAAAGAGTCTACAGCAGCCGTACTTCATTAGCTTCTTTAATGCTCCTCAAACTTCAGACTTCCAATACCTGCAAATATTTCTCAAATTCTTCCCTTTTAGATTCGAGGAACTCGTAGTTCTTTGGTCCGATGATTCTTTTGGATGGAAGCTGTGCATCTTCAAATGGGCCTGAGAACAAAGTCAAGCGGGGGGAAAAGGGGTAAAATACCAACAGCTGAAATATAACACGGTCATTTGATAAAGTGAGGTAGGTACATAGACTGTATACGAAGAAAGGACATAGCCAGCCTGTGGTTTGTGGAATCCTTTAACATTAAAACCAGATGCAAGAGCCATCACAGAGTCTCCATCTGTTGGCCATTACAAAGAACTTCACTTTCCACTTTTACCTTTCAGCCCTTTTTCAGCAGAGTCCATCTCTTATATACAGTCTCTGGTTTTGTAAACACTGTATTACCGTGGAATTCGGTGAGTTTTGACTCCAGGACGTAGAACTCCATGTACTTTCTTTGCACCAACCACTTGTCTGCTTCGTGATCAGCTAAAGTAGACAAGAGCAAAAGCCATTACATCATCTGACTGATGAGTCACTGAGTCTGGGCTACCTCACAGGACTATTTCTGATTATATAACAAACAAATGTCTGCTCTGAGCAAATAAAACCTCATTAAAGGTTATTTTCCTACAAACATCTTCAGGTTCATCTGTGCAGGAAGAACCTGGCCAAGGTTTGTTCTTCCTCTCCGCTTGCTCACCGTTCTTCTTGTCGTTGCGCTCAACGTGGATGGAGAAGACTAGGATCCGCTCCTTCTTGATGTCGTCATCGTAGAAGTCGATGTAGGGGATGGTGATACTCCAGGCCAGAAGGTTCCTCTGAGGTTCAGGTGGGATGGCCGGCTCGTCGGGGGAGTCGTCTTCCATCACAACTGTGGCCTCCTCCACCTTCAGGACGGACAGAGGAGACTCACAACTAAGACATCGAGCACCGATGTGGAAAAACCATCGATCTATATTTAAACGCCGCTGCACTCACCATATCGTCGTCGATGTCATTCATGGCGCTGGACGGCAGTAAGGCGCCCTCCATGGTCGTGCTCTTAAACACGCCTTTGATTTTACTGCCAATTCCTCTGATACCGAATGACTCCCCTCTTTTGGACGTGTTTCTAAAGATAACAGAATATTTCATCTCGTTTCTCTGGACTCCATTTACTGCAGGACAAATTCACACGGAGGATTTCTCTGTGCGCTACGATGTGTAAGTAAAATGTAATCAGAATACAATGATCTGCAAATCATGTCAAACTCGTATGAAGTTAAGTACAAAAGAGCACTTTGCTGAATCACCAGCACTAGTTAACAGCACTCTGTCTGCGCTTGGAAACTTGATAAACACTCTTTAGACTCAACAGCTCAGTTTGCTTTCATAGCACTCCAGATGTTTTCATATCTGGACTCAAACTTAAATCATCATAAACTTCCCGTGGTCTCGCTCTCCTTTACTTCTCTAAAGTGTCTTCATACACGATCATCTTAGTAATTAACTTCTTCTTTTAACCATTACACGATTTTTCCAGCCTGTGCCAGAATTTTTTTTAAAGATATGTCATTAGATTTTGGGTTTGTATCATTTTTATGTAACACAGGTTTGAAATGACTTGCAGAGGAGTGCATTCTTTTTTCATCATTATATTATCATTATTATTATTATTGACAGTTCTTTGCCCTAAATTCTTTGGAAACGTGTTGTGTGGTGCACAAGTCATGCAGCAGGCATGAACTAAGAAAGGACAGCCAGCATCAGCATGTCTGTACTTCTTCCTCAAGAATTTTGTATTTTGCAGGACATCTGGGGAAAATCTGTTTGCCTTTCTAGCACTAAACGCACGACTGCTGAGTCCTGAATCAAGAACAGTGACTAAAAACGAAAAATCGGTGTCAGGCAAAAATGCAAATGCGATGCAAAGACTCAGTGCTGCTCATCCGACCACAAGGAGAAATTCTAATGACTCTCCAGCATCTTTATTCCATCTTCTCAAGCAGGAGGTTAAAATCGCTGAGCGAGCATCACGTAAACAAATCTGCGGTCAGCAGTGCTCTATCCGCATGCATCGTACCGTGTGCTGTTTGCAGGCAGTTTCAGTGCAGACGAGCAACATGCTGCTCGAGTGCTTACCTGGTCTCGTCCCAGCTGAAGCTTCTGGAATAAGAAGCACATCTAAAGACGGGCGTTTGGACAAAAGACAACCTCAGAGAAATAAACATGAGCACAGTGAGCTGCTCTGATTGTGTGCTGCCTCACAGTGAAAGGTTTACGGTGGTCACTGCGAACACAACGCTCAAAATGAGGAGGAACAAACCAAATTACTCGGAAGTGTTTGTGTTTATGCACGTGTTGACAAATTTGTGTTTTCAGAATCCCTTTCATTGTTACTTTTTTTTTTTTTTTTTTTTTTTTTAATTTTAAACACCTATCAAAATAAACACGTGAAGTTTAGTGCAAAATACAAACCTGCTGACTTTCGAGCTCCTCGCTGGAGACTCCACCCCCTTCAGCAGGTGTCTGAAGTACTGCACGGAGAAGAGAAAAAGGTACATAAGTAGTGACTAATATGGGATTCTGAAAGTCCTGATAAATGTACAATGGGGTGTAATCAAAATATTTCAGAGAAAAGGAGAAGAGCAGTTAAATTTAAATCAGGTACGTTTTTGGACAAATTTGTGAAAAAGAATCGGTAAATAATCCTGTAAAAAAGTATTTTAAGTGTAACAAATAGAAGTCAGATCAACTTTCTCTTCATTTATATAACTTACAGCTTCGTGTATATATAGCTATTACCTCAACACTGTTAATGAATAAGAAATTAAACTCACTTCCGGCTCCAGAATTCTATTCTTGGACTCTAGAGTAACTTTGCATGATTCACAGTTCAGAATAATCTTTATGTGTCACACACTGGACCTTGGATGCAGAGCCTTAGTTAATATGATAAAAAACTTTTTAGGTCCCTGTGTTTGAGCTGATTCTTCTGATTTCTCCTGATTGGCTGCCCCTCACAAACGTAAGGTCAACCATATTAGGGATATCGGCTCTTAAGCTGAGTGTATGGAGCAGGCTGGGCTTTTGGCTCAGGTTAACCCATGCACCTATGACAAAGTGGAACAAACAAGGCAGCTAGCAGCTGAAGCACAAACTGGTGACCTTGTGATGTTGTGCTTTGATGTGCTGCGTTTGTGTGGGTCAGTCTGGTTGCAGAGGTCTTACCTCATCGCTGTGACAGAATATGGGCGTGAAGACTCTTTCCAGTAGAGACAGGACATGCTCGTACGCCTCAAACAGGCAGCGCATCTGCTGCAGCTTCACCACCTCAGTGTACGGACCTTTGGCGACTGACAGAGAACACGAGCTGATGTCACTGCGTGCTTCCGCTTACTGAGTTACAGAGCTTAGAGAACATGCTATATACATAGGTAACACGGGCACGTCAAACACCATCGTAACAGTCATGTTTCACAGTTTCTATGAACTGAATTTTGGATCAGATTAAACCTGAGCGGCTGTTTTCCAACAGCGTCCACACGTACAAGGTTCCAAAATCTTTATGCGCACGAAGCACAAACAGATTTTTTTTCTTTGTAAGAATAACCAGAACGTGTGCAAAACACAGAAGATAAACAGAAATATTTAAAGTGTCCAACTCAGTAAACACAGGATTTAACTAAATATATACCAACACTTCAGCCGTGTAGTCTTGCACAGACTTGTAAATACCAACTAGTCTTCAATTCTCTCATATTTAATACTTTTTCTCTTCTTTTTTTCCTTTTTTGTTATTATTATTATTATTATTATTATTATTATTATTATTATTATTATTATTCTACTGCTAAATTCTGTTATTTTCTTCTTAATAAAACTGCACACTCTCTACATGCTCATGTAAAGCTGAGGAGCACAAGCCAAAGAATTTCATTATGATAAATGTGGCTACACTGTTTATCTGTACATGACAATAAAACTTGAAACTTGAGATATCCCCACAGGCTAACAGGAGAGAATATGCATGAAAACACAGTCAGTGCACACAGCTGATGCAATGAGCTTACACTCCCAGAAACTGAGTGCCAGAAGAGTTTGCATGGCCAGCAGTGTATACGGTCAATAATCAGAGCTAATGTTCGAAACAAAATATTAATATTAAAATATTTCAGTTTAAACTGATGCAAACACCAGCTGTGGATCCATAAGCTGTGAAATGAAACACCATCTTCACCAGCGCAGGTTCAGGGGGTCTCACGATGTTCGATATCAAACACCATTTGGATGAAAATGGAGCCACGACGCAAACAAAACTTTCCATCTTCGCCCTGCTGCTGCCGGGAAAATCTCACACAATCAGTCACCTGAGTTATAATAACAATGGTGATAAATGTGATGGCCCCACATATGGCACCGACTGGCTGGTGTTTAGACCTGTAATCGTGCTCATTGGACCACTTTTGGACCACGCTTATTTAACCAAGAAACAACAATGCTATGTAAACTGGCCAACGCAGTGAATTTGCAATAATTTAGTAGTTTTTGGTGACCTTTTCTTTTTTTGTTTTAGGTCAAATCGGTGACAGTTTGTTACAGGTAATCACTGGATTTAAAAAAGCTTGTGTAGAATTGGACATTAATCGCTTCCAAAACACTCTGTATCAAGAAATTTGATGGAATTTGAAGAATATTTCATAAGAAAATTCACAATTAAATTTTCAGAAATGTGAATGAAATCGTTCACAATCTGCCGCTTGCAGTTACAGAGCATCATACAACACAGCTCATCTCTGAGCTTTCACATTTAGCTTCAGGTCAGGTGACAAGTGTTAAAGCCTAAAGGCGAGGTAACGATTATGAAAACAGCAACTCTCACCGTTCCTTATCTCTTCTACGATGAACGGGTCGAAGCTGATCTTGTCGATGCTCTCCTCGAGGCAGTACGTCTCGTACATGTGCACCACCTCGCCGTGCAAATGCAGCAGCTCAGAGTCGCTCAGTTCCGGACGAAGGATCTTATCATTAAGCTCCTCTGGGGGAAAAAAAGTTTTATACAGTCAGTCCGACACATTTATATAACAGGCTCCAACAGGGACCTCACTGCATGTCTAAGAACTCATAATAATGATAAAAAAAAAAAAAACTTTATTAATCAAGTTACAAACTGCTTGACAGAGAAACATTTTCATGCTTGCTGCATGTAAGTGGAGCAAAACTGTTTACAGGATGAGCTGTATGAGGAGATCAAATGTATGGACTCCTACCGACGGCGAGGCAGAACTGCAGCACATGCACGGCTCCTTCCTGCTTCAGGAAGTTCATGAAACGAAAGAGGAGATCCTGCTGCACCCTGATCTCTTTCAGCTCCAGCTTCAGCACCTGTAGCACCACACAGGGAGGGTCAGACAAGCTTCAAAAATAAATCTGCGCCACATTCATACTGTGTGGAAACTGATCAGAAAATTTTTATTTTTTTTTATAAATCACTACATGTTTATGCAACTTATAAATAACACCTTACACCAGCCTCCAGACCCTCAAATCAGAGCATCAATTATTATTCAGGCTAAGAACAAAAGGGGATCATGTTTTAGGGATCAACGTTGTGGCTATTTACCATATAAGGTTTATTATTATTGTTATTAGACACACCAGTTCAGTAAATGTATATACACTTGAATGTACTTATTAAATTTATGAAGTTGGGAAAGCGCTGTTTAAGTTTACTTAAATTGCTTTAAATAGAAACAATTCCCTGCTCTATCAGGAGAAGTGTGATCAGACCTTCATTCTTAGTTTGAGCTGCTGAAGTCACAGCAGTCTGGAGGAAAAGCTTTTCTCCTGCCCTGTCGCACTCTGAGGTACTTACAGACGGCTTCTGGCTTCTGATTTGATGCGTTTCTTCGTATTTCTGTAAAAATGGAACCAGTGGAGACGGAGGCTCTGTGGCTGGCTCCGGCTGGACAGGACAGATTCAAAGAGGCCATTAATTCAGAACACTTGACTACAATTAAATTAATTGATTTGAGTATAAACGAGTGAAAAAAAAAAAAAAAAAAAAAAAAAAGACTCTTCATCTTTAATGTGTTTGTTTTCCATGCTGGACACATTATATGTTATAGGTCCACCGTGCAGGATTTAGATCACCTACTGGCTGGACTCAGGTCTGATGTTTAGAGCTTTGTTCATAACGGTAAACCTCAACGCGGAGCTTATAAAGGAGCTGACAGGCTGAAGTGAAAGGTTTTGGTTTTAATTCAGCTGGAGATAACTGGATTAAAATGAGCCTCCTGAATCTACACTGTGACACGGTCTGTCATAGCAATGTCGGCTCTCCTCCACACTTTACCTTTAAATTTTGTGGGGGGCAGATAAAAGGAAGGCGGTTCACTTACTGGAGTATCATCAACAAATAGGAGCACCATGAGGTTCACTGTATCCTGAAAAGGAGGAGAAACAGGACATGATGTAAAAAAAGTTTTATACTGTCACAGCGTTTCATCATCACATTAGGATTCATATTGTATAAAACATTTATAATTTCACCACTTTAACAGATAATCTTGATTAATTATGTTTTAATTTATATATTTTTATGTGATTGAGAAAATGCAGTTCAACAGTTCAAAACACTGAACTGATTTGGGGATTTTACGTACGCATATTTGTTTTGTTTTTTTTAATCAAACTCTGATGCACCAAAGATACAGACCAACGCGATCATGTGGCTACTTACAGGGTCGGCCATGAAGTCCATGGTTGGTAGGATGACGGATCCAGCCATCACCTCCCGCAGCAGCAGAGCCAGAGACCTGCACCACATGAAGCAAAAACCAAAGCTCAGAAATTTATCAGAAACTCTGCCTGAGACTCCCGCGATGCATTAAAGTCGTATAAGAACACCTAAAGAGGCAAGAGAGAAGGTTTATGGTTTTTTAGATCCAACCGACTCGGAACTTGATGGACAGATTAGAACATTTGAAGGTATCTGAGAAGAAACCAGCTGCAAACCAACTTCAGATAAGTGGAAGAAATCGATGGATGGCTGGAAACTGGACTGAAAATCTCCTGTTCAGAGTTTGAGAGCTACAATGGAAATCTAAGAGAAAGAACAGAAATAGTCTCTGTACGGCGAAACGATGAAGGTGTGAAAATATCAAAAAGTCTCAGATGCAAAAAAACACTTCATTCGGTCGTCTCTGTACCTGCAGTCTGTGGCTTTGGGAGGCATGACATAGGGAAACAGCATCTCCGTGAGCTTCCTCAGGTACAGCAGCTCGTCTCTCCGGCTGTACAGAGCGACGTGGAGGTCGGCGCCGTATTCGTCCAGAGCTGCCTGCTGCAGGCCGTCTACAGTCTTCACTACAAACAGACATAAATATTAGGGTGCAACCCTGCACCGAGTGAACCCCACGCCACACAACCACAGCCAGCATGCTTCCCACAGACGACTGAATATAACACGCATATTAGAAATGAAGCACGAGCGGACACGTGCATACCTCTTTGGTGGGCTTTTGCAATAATTTCAATGTGCTTCATCGCAGCTTTCATCACTTTGTCTGCAAACACAGCAGGGATATCAATCTGCCAACAGTGAGAAACACACAAAAAGTAACGATTAACACAAAAATCATCAAAAATAGGCACCAGACACGGCGGGTGGCAATCATTAAAAACAGCACTGCATCCGAGCCGTTTGAGATTTGGAACATGTTTCTGAACGGAAATCTGAGTAATCCAGTTGATTTAATTTTACTGCAGCAAACAGAAAACTGACAGTCGCTCCAGGAGAGTTCACTGACACTTCCAACAAAATAAAGCCAAACAAGCTTTGTTACTAAATATATTATTAATTATTATCTTTATTATCATTATTATTATTATTATGTAACATTTTACTATATAGATTATTTTTTTCCTGTCTTTCAGCTCGGCTATAATCAAATACACTTCACACGTTACCTGTAATTGGATAAGTAATTAAAACAAATCTGATTAGTTTAAGGCCCGAGGAATTATACTTCTGTTTATTTCTAAAAATCAACCACATAAACAATGTCATAAAAACTTGTGGCTTTGGAAACACATTGAAGGTTTTTTTAAATATTATTTCATACTATTTATAAACTGGATTTCACTCTAAACCAGCTGCTGATCTCATTTTCAGTGGAGCAAATCTGTAATCCTCACAGTTTGTTTTGTGAGAAAGAACATCACCTTCTGAGCTCGGCGGACAAGCACCGACGCGAAGAAGCGAAAAGTCATCCTCAGTTCATCCAAACACGCCTCGTCATCTGTGATGTCTCTGAAACCAGAGACGGCAGTTTAAAAAAAAAAACAAACGTCTTTACCAGTACATGGGTAAAAACATGCTTTGAGCTGTCCTCCTACCTGTACCAGGGGTACACAAAGTTCTCAAGGACTAACTCGAAAACCTGCGAGGGGGGGGGCAGTAGAGAGGTCAGAGAGGACCACATAATCACATCTGGATGTTTCACTTAAGCACATGTCCAGCTGTTGAGCTGAGGTACCTCTGCTACTGAGGCGTCCACCTTTGAATGAACCTTCAGGTCCAACCATGGCTGATAGTTTTCTAGGAGCAGTGTCGGCCTGCGGTTAATGAAAGAAAGTCAGTCAGGTTTATGATTGATTGTTTCGTCTGTTTGCAGGATTTTTACAAAAAGACTGATGGAGCTGCACGAATCTTTGCTCAGTTGTGGGGATTGTTCTGATCTTTGAAGTTGATCCGGTGGGGGAGGTGTGGGATGCCAGATCAGGCGCCTCCTTCCAGCCCTCCTCTCTGCTCTCTCCTATCTCGTCTCTTTTGTCTAAATTCTCTCTATCACCTTTTCTATTCCTTTGAAGAAGTCAGGCTCCATAAATATTAAGGAGGTAAATATTACTTCTCAGTTGCAGTGAATTGATAGAAGAAAATAAATTGTAGAAAACTAAACAGAAGAAAGTAGAAGAGAAATAACAATTTAACATAAACCAGTGACACACCCCGGGGCCTGATCAACCCTGGCAGGGCCTTCTTAGATGAGGGTGTCTAGTGATAATGGCAAAAACACCCGATGAATCCAAGGTCCACTACTGACGATGTGTCCCAAATTTTAATATGATCATCTCGATCAGATCTCTTAATCCCTAAACCTAAACCTAAACAAGGAAGGAAAAAAATGGTAGAATAGCTTGGGATAAAAGAGCGAAACACCCTGTGAAGTTGAGGCACACAACGATGTGTCCCGCTGGTTAACTTTCTGGGATGCCTTTCCTCATAACAGCCATCCCTCAAGACTTTCTTACGGAAATAGGAAAAAAGAAAACATAAATAGGAAAAAAACTGATTTCCAAAAGCACAAGGGATGTGTTTCTGGGGAGACAATAACCTGACGGACCAGTTGCAGGAACCAAAATATGCTAAGAATTGCGCTGGCAGACACTTAAAAGAAGTGGAGGATCTATCGATTTTGTGAGGAGAGAAAAGATGAGAGGTAAGTGTGTTAGTGTAACTATTAGCCTAAAAATCCATCATCATTATTATATGAATCATGATAAAACACACCTACCATATTTTGGGTTCCTGCAACTGGTCCGTCGGGTTATTGTCTCCCCAGAAACACTTCCCTTGTGTTTTTTCTATTTCTGTTGTGTTTTGTGTGCTTTTGCAGCATTTTTCTTATTGCTGGTGTTTTCTTAAGTGGCATTCCGTTTGGCCTCTCAGGGCCACCATACTTTCTCCATTTGAAGCAATGCACTATCAGGGATTGTAACATCTAGTCCTTTTACTGAATCTGTCAGTACAAGCAAGGCATGCAGTGGCTGCCTTGTCAGATCTAAAAATAGGCATAAGTTAAAATGTTCCAAAGTAAAGCGACCTCTCCCTTTCATCTCAGACAGCGCTGTCATAAAACTCCTCACCTGTTGATTAACAAATGCATCCAGGCTTTACATCACTGTCATCTTGTGGCGGCAGTCAGCAATTGTTGTTGAAAGCTTCTTAAAAATCGCATAGACTTTGTTTAAAGGGCGTGTCCATCTCCCATCAACAATCACTGGAGCTGGGCAAGCGGAGAGGCCAGAAGCCTGTTTCTGGCGGTTTGCAAATGCATTGTGGAAAAATCTGACAGCAGTAAACTGATAAGAGACCAGCGTACGTGACAAGGTGTCAGTGGCTGTGCTTTCACTGCTCTGAGTGCAGTCACGGCCAGCAATCTATAACAGTAGTAATAACTTACAATTCTTCAGCCAGGAAGGAGTGCAGAAAGGTGAACATATCCATGTAGAGCCCAGACAGGCGGCACAAACTGTATGTTAATATCCAATCAAATGTATTTAGTTAAATTGGTACATAAATAAATTGCAGAGGAATTGAGGTACAGTTATCATCTGGCTTATTCTGAGGTTTGAAAAATGATGGTTATCTTCTCAGTTTAACCAGTCAGTGTCAAGCCCCACACAGGAATTTACAAGTGGAGGTTTTCATGTTGTGAATGCATTTAAAGATGTTGCCAGATTTTTAAAAATTAACAATAACAATAGTTGAGAACTATTATCTCTTCTCTGCAGTTTGATTTACTTTGAAACATCTCAGAGCTCAGCCATCTCTGTGAAGCTCTCGAAAAAAATCCACAAATAAAGTTTGATTATCTGATCGTGAAGTGCGTTTCCTTGATTAAGACCAAATCTTTTCTGCTGTTAACCAATCAGCCGACAGTACTGCTAATCTTTCAGACTAACACCATCTGTTAAACGTTTTCTAGTCTGAACACGTGGGGTCAGAGGTCAGGTGAACGTACCGGTGACGCTTGCATTTGACCTTCCCGCACACGGCACAGCTGTGACCCAGAGGAAACAGTTCCTGTTCCCGTTGCTGTGCAAAGGAAGAGAAACATCAGTCAGTAAAGATGTACACTTCATCACAGAAAACCTGTCTGTGTGCATAAATCATCATTCAGTCAGAGCCTCTCAGGTAAAGGTGTGTGCCTCACTCTGCTCCTGGGCTTCGCGGTGAACAGGACGCTGGGAAGGAGAGTCTCTGGTCTGAGGGAGCAGTAGAAAGTGGCGAAACCAGCCAGGAGCGACCAGAACACCATCAGGATGTGAATATACCTGCAGGGAGAGCATTACACAGACGCTCCATGTGAATGAGGAGATGAACTAGGGCATCACCTAGTGTTCACTACCTGTGAACTGCAGCAATGGACGTGATTTCCACAGACACAGGGTCATATATTCTATTTCAGGCAAGTACAGAAAAAGTGAGGTTTTTGATAGTTTCAGCTTAAAAATCTGAAAAACAAAAACATGGCAAAGGAACAAAAGTAGAAACTGGTTCTAGCTTTTATTTTGCATAATTTATGTGTGACAGAGCAAACTCATGCTTCCCATTTCCTTGTAAATATCCATGTAATTTAGAACAAACATCTGAGGCAGAATAGCTCCACCCATCTGCTGTTCAAACCTTCTGTTTATGAGGGGACAGCCAATCAGAACAAAGCTGGCTTAAAGGTGGAGCTTAAACAGCTTGTTTTAGATACACCTTGAACTGAGGGGCTGCATTAAGGCCCAGTATAAGACAGACTCATGCAAAACTATTTCAGTAGAGTCCAAGAATAAAAAGACAGGAGTTCAAGCTGAAAGTGGGAGAGTTGAAGATGTTAACATTTTCTATGGGAGTGACCAGGATGGAAATGGAAAGAATAGAAATGAGTCGATCAGAGGTACAGCTCAGAGCTGCCAGGCAGGAGGAAAAGAGCAAGACCTCAGAGGAGATTCATGGATGTAATGAAGGAGTACAGGCAGAGGGTTGACAGAGGAGGATGCTGGGATAGGGTGAGATGGAGGCAGATGGTCCACTGTGACGACCTCTAAAGAAGATTTGTACCCAACAGGGGTTTTCCTAGTTTACAGTGGACCTTTGAGGGGGACGCTGTACACCTAAGCATGACTGGACTGCATTTAGTTTAGGCAAAGAGTGTATGTTACCTGGCTTTGGGAAGTGCACAGGCATCGGCATTTTACTTTTTGGTCATTTTTAAGCAAAACTTAAGCAAATTAAATCTGATTTTTCTTTGGAGGAAACCCATAACCAAAAAGGCCAGATACACAGGAAAGACCTGCCTAATAAACTGCCACCTGTGGTGTTTGAGGGAATTTCAAGTGTTAACATTTTGTGAAATAAAGTATGCCGAATTTGCCTTTGGCACCTCTTTGTTTGTTCTGTGACTTCTGTTGTACAGATATATGTCGGGGAGGTGCTCTGACAGAGAACAAAGCTTAAAAACTAAATATTCTCAGGCAGGTTCTGCCCTGCGCCTGCTCCTTGGTCTACTGACTGACCATGTGCAAGTCACAGTGCTGCACACGAACCGCCTGACACTTTGCACGTCGGTGAATCTTCCAGGTGAATGGGGTCATGTGAGCTCACCTGTTGAGCAGCACCGTTAGCGCGAGCATAGACACCAGGACGAAGCAGGTGAGCGGATACTGACGGCCGGCTTCCCGCAGGACGTGCACTTTCAGCCGCCGCTTCACGTCCTCCACACACGTTAGTATTCCCGCCATCCGGTCAGAGCAGCGGCAGCTCGGACATAACCAGAAACAGCCGGGCACGGCTCGGGCCTGATCCGGACTTTCTCCCGCACAGCCTGACAGTACACGGCTGACCCTCCGGGTGTCGCGGGCATTAGCCTGAACGTAGCGCTTAGCGTCAGAGCCGTGACTCTAACAGCCACAAAACAGGCTCCGTGGCACGAGCCGAGGCTGCTGCGCACTCTGCTCCCGAACAAAACCCACTTTCTTCACTTTATAAAGTTTTCACTTCGTGGTTTCAGAATAATTTCCGACGTCTGACACACTTCCTCAACAGATGGAAAGAGTTGTAATCCCACCCCGGGTTGCCAGGTCTATGGAAAAACGTAAAAATCATCGGTACCCGCCTGTTTAAAGGCTCTCTGATGGGCGCATGACCAGCAGATAAACACGTTTCAAGCACAGTCAGCTGAAGCTGAGAGTGGGATTTTTCCACTTGATACGTCAGTAAACAGGGATTACTGTTTATTTTATTTACGTGTGTACAAAGAAGTGTCCTTTAAAGTGTAAACAATAAAGAAATATCAGATTCATCTAGTTACTTTGATTTTAGGACAGTCGGAATTTTATTTTTGATATTAGCATTACTTATCATATTTTTTTTAGTTTAAATGTCAAAATTAGATAATAATACTAATAGAATATACTGATTAAATCAGTTATATGCCAAGAAACAAAATTATTGTATATTTATTTTCTATTGAAACACTGGACTCCCAGTATTGCTTATAAATCAGTTAAACATCGAGCTGTGAATTACTTTGGGTCACGTGATTTAATCTGTATATTAGCTGAATAAAAAAATGATTTGATTATCTTTCTTGAGTAAAGCATTTTACTGTAACTGTATGAAACCGTGACTTCTTCAGCAGACATGGCAACCCTTGACCCAAGCAACGCCACTTCCGGTAAGGCGGTTTGTTTTGATAAGTTTACAGTGAGAATTAGAAATGCTGGGGGTTGATCATTAGAAAGCGAGTTTCTGTTCTTTAACTAGTAAATAATCTGAGATCGGGCTTTTCATAACAAGTTTATTGTGCGATAATTTAATGCTCAGGGGGACAGGACATTCTCATTTCTGATGTGATTTAAATTGGATATTCAAAACTGTTTGGGTATCTACAGCAGGGGCGGATCTAGAAGGGTGGCATGGGGTGGCAAGTGCCACCCTAAAATGATCCCTTGCCACCCCAAGTGCCACCCCAGTTTTGCATATGACAGTGTTGTTTATTAAAATAAGATAGCATTAACAGTTTGAGCGTAGTTACAGTCAACAGTGAATATAAATGCTAAAATTGAAAATACTGCATAGTGTTACCCCCCCCTCCACCATTAACAAATGGTTCAGCCCATAGCAGGACCGGGTGTTGTGCCAAAAAGTGATTGTCTGCCAAAAACTGATTTCCAATGTTTGTGTATGTTTTATGTGTAATATTTTTACGTATATTCGTAAATAGACTTCGGTGAACAGGGTTTACAAAGGGGTTATATAGAGAATTAAAAAATTATCCATTTTTCAAGTATCTTTACAACTCTGTGTTATTGTACTTACATTATAACCACTTAAAATATTTTTACAGAACTATTGTAATATTTGCTGCCATTTCTGCTGTGCTCTTGGCCAACTTACTCTTACAAAAGACATTTTAATGTTAATGAGATTTTTTTAACTGCATACATAAAGGTTATATAAAAGTCACTGCCAAAAACTGATTGCGGCTTCTACCTTGTTACACGAATGTTGTTTGTGGCTCAAGATGACTTTATGTCATCCATAAGGGATGCATTTGACATATGTTTCACATAGTATAGCCCAACAAGTTACTTATAGCAGTTTAAATACGAGCAATCAGTTTTTGGCAAATACCGGAAATCAGTTTTTGGCACAACACCGGCTTTTTTCTTGTTTTCAGTAGCAAGCGATGCTTATGATTGTGCCAGAGCACATTCTGAACAACACCATGGGAATTTCGCTTTTTACACAGGTGGGTGGATGTTACACTCTGGAAATGGAAGGAAAGTGAGTGTTATTAACCCTCTGTGGTCCACAGACACGCTGCACCTCCAAATCACATGACTGATGTAAGCTGACATAGCAACAAGCTGCAGCCACGCTGAGTTTCTATTTCAGCCCACATTGAAAATTCGGACTTCAAAGTTTTTAAATTTTAATTACAGGCCAGTAAATCCAGAGTTATGATAATATATATAAGCCATGCTTTGTTCTAAATACTGTCATCACGTTTGTGTGTGTTTTAAGCGTTTTGTAAGGACAGCCAACCGTCCAGTAAAATACAGAATCGTCCCACATTCAGAGAAAATATACTTAAACTAGAATGGAAAAAGACACAAAGCTGGGGTTTTTCTGCGTCTTTATGCTGCACAACTGCCTCTTCTTCTCTCATTCTCTCCCCTCCCTCTCCTGTTTCTACTTCAATCATGAAACTGATCAATGATCAGCTGATCGGCTTTTCTCTCGTTTGTTTATCGCCCACTTTGCACAAGAAGGAGGAAACCAGCGGATGTCGCGCTAAACAACAGCAGCACGTTTAAGCTTGATCAGCTGTTGTTAGAATTTATTTAATATTACTTTCTAGTATCAGCTGATGTTGGCTGGAGCCACAGCTGTAAAAGCTGCTGGTCATGATATCGGTTTGGATATGTGGTGAGAGGGAAACATGAGGATGAAACCAGGAGATGTCCTTACTGAATCATCAGAGCTGAACAGGTGATGGAGAAACAGGTTTACCTTTTAGGTGACATGAATGAGTTGAAGGGAAGTTATGAACTGTTTCTGAGAGACAAATAACACCAGGATCCTTTTCTATGTAGCTGACAGCTGGTAATTGTGCAGGGGCGGGTCTAGCAAAGTGTTGCCAGGGGGCCAGTTAAGGCGTTAACAGGGAAAGGGGGGCACAAAGAAATACTTTTCTTTCTTATTCTCATTTAAAATGTCTAGCTTTTAAAAAGTAATTATCTGAATCTTACAACAAACGATTGATACATATATACCATCATAACAGTGTACATCACTGTCACAACAGCGTTTGTTTTCATTCAAAGGCTTTATGATTTTTCCTATAATGGCGGGCCGGTCAGTCAAAACGCCCGATTTTTTTGTCCCAGTCCAGCCCTGTATGCAGCTCATCTGCAGTCTGGTGTTACCTATATCTTCCTATTCAGAAGGCAGAATTTCTGAGCTCTGAGTACAGGGGGCCAGGGGGCCAGGTAGGGCATTAACAGGGAGAAGGGGGCACAAAGAAGTACATTTCTTTCTTATTCTCATTTAAAATGTCTAGCTTTTATTAAATAATTATCTGAATCTTACAACCAAAGTTTTATCTGACATAAAATGTATAGAAATCATACATATACCAACAAGACTGTACATCACTGTCACAACAGTGTTTGTTTTCATTCAAAGGCTTTATGGCTTTAATACCTGGTGGGTCGGTCTCGTCAAAATGCTCAGGCCGATTTTTTGTCCCAGTCCAGCTCTGGGCACGACACGCAGTGAAATAATCTGAGAAGGTGCATTAAAAAAAATAAATGGTCGGGCCAGCGGTGCACATCGCAAATTAGCTCGCATAGAAACATTAGTTGTGCTGCTTCTTAATGACGGTATCTTAGCTAACAACCCCAACTATCAGATTCAGGTTGTAATTGGCTAAAAATAAGTTTAACTGTCTTCAGAACATTGCAAAGGCCTTATTGACAGTATTTGGCTCTACATATCTGTGTGAGCAGATTTTCTCTCACACGAGTCCTCAGGTAGCCGTCTGAACGCTGGACACTCGGGGACCTGTGTCTCTGAGTGGGAGAGCAGAGATCACATTAACATGTGTATCTCTGTATTAACAAACATGGCATATTGCCTCAGTTTTTTTCTTATCATTGTTGTGAGGAGACCATAAATAGCATTTGCATTTTCTGTTGTACAGTTCATTTGCTGTTATGGATAAAAGGTGTCTTTTTTTTTGTTTCAAAATAGCTGAAAACTATTCGCTGATAGCTGCAAACATCTGTGAACAAATATAATTGTATAAAGTTGTTCTATATAGTGTGTAACTATTGATATAGAGCGTAAGTAAATTTATTGCTAATGCAATCATATGGCACACTGACTTCTGAGGAAATTTTAGATGGCACTCATCAGAAAGGTTGCCTACCCCTGCTCTTTTTGAGCTTGGGTTGAGCTAAGGCGTTTAATAAATGTTAAACATCACTAATATATTTCTAGGCTCTCTGAAATGTGATTATGCACTGGCAAAATTCAAAATAGAAGAAGACAGAGCTGAGTTCAAAGTCCATGGCTTTATTAGAAAAATAGGTTTACGTCACCTCGCTGTACAGTATAAAACAATTCATCTGCAAACTGCAAACACACTCGTTAGCAAAAACAAACAAAAACACATTGTTGACCCATAAAATCAAGTCTGGTCTAACATGGAAACAAACACTAATGTGGCTCTATTTTTCCCCATAGAGGAGGTGGCGGCGGCAGCGGCAGCAGCAGCAGCACGGCCCTCAGAGATAGGACAAAGCTCAACATGAGACCAAGCCTCTGGGCTCATGTCAAAGGTCAAAGGTCACAACACAAGGCAGAGACACAAAAATGCACTGAAAGGAGCTTAAAGGAGAAATCCAACCTCACATTGTCCTTCCAAAGGCTACAATGCATTGACTCTGGAGCCGCCGATCTCCCACTACTTTAAAGGGACGTGTAACAGATCATTCTTTTCTTTCTACTAATCGATCAGAGTGATTGATCTCTCTGTGCGAGGTAGAACAAAGAGGAAAGCGTCATGGTGGGGGTAACACCACCAAAACCTAGCGACCAAACCATTTACCTCCAAACAAGTTTCTAAACAAAATAATTTAATTCATTCATTATATTGTCATTATTAAAAGTTCTGAAATTATTCAAAATGGTCAAACTGGTGTTTATCGATGTCATAGCGGCATACATTTCAACTTTTATGCTCAGAGATCATTTCTCTCATGAGAGCAGATGCAACATAATTAAAATTTCAGCTCTAAAGGACGACAGATATTTACGTGTTTAGAAACAAGTGTTTTTAAAAACACTGATTTATGGGCGTTTCTACAAAAGATGAAAAGGGGGGAAAAGGCATCACCCCTTTTACTAAATATTTTCCAAATATAGTATTTTAACAGAAACATCAAGTGGAAAACGAGTTACGAGTATTCCTGCAGAACACATTTTAAAATGTTTTTAAACCATGGCCGACCCTGTAAGTAGCCTTGTTCGAGTGGCTTGACGACAAAACTGCAGTGGCCTTTTACGGCTGTTCGATATAACGATATATATCATAAGACGATATAAAAACGTCTATTGTTTCCTATTACGCTATCGTTTGTTTCGTAGTGTCCTAAAATAAAGTGTTTACAGTAATATTTTTTCATCATTTTGATGGTCACTGTAGTGGCTATATTAATTTCTTAAAGTTCTCTCTTTCTCATATTTAATATAACCACACTACTGACGCACAAGCATCTGTTTTTACGTGTTGTCGTTAGCAACAACGACGGTAAAACCATGGCGTGGCTCCGCTGTCCGCTTGTTTGTTTTCCACATAAACCTTTCACAATAAAGCTCAAGATCCTGTTGAGACTTTTCAAAATAAACTGAATCATGTAAAAGAGTATGCAGAGAGTTTACGGATGAGAAGAAGAAAAAAAAAAAAAAAAAAGCCGTCAGGTGCTAAAAATAAACCTTAGACTCAAATTTTGAAAGAAAATGGCACTGTTACAACTTATGTCTAAAAATGTATAGTTTCACGCATCGGTTAAAACACTCGAATCCAGGTAAAGGACGCCTAGCTGGAAAAACTTCATGCAAGTCGAGTTGGACGAGAGTCACAGAATTTACAGAAAATATTACATTTTTGTGATTTATATCGTTGTCAGGACGATAAATGTCTTATATCAGGATATGAGATTTTTGTCATATCGCACAGCCCTAGCTGTCTGGGTTAAAATAAATAAATAAAAATAAACAAAGAAAAAGAGCTTTTATCTGACACTGAGCATAAAAACTTGTTTTAAATTTTGTCCTCTGAAGAAATTAATTTTCTCCTTTTGATTCAAATAAAACCACAGATCAAAGTCTGCATTTCCCTTCAACGTTTAACGCTGAAAGAACAGACCAATGTTAAGATGTTTTACTCTCACTCTAACATGTCTGACTATATTTTTACTCTTTTTAACCAGTTTTAAAATCGCAGGAGTATAAAACTAAGTGTTAAAACTACTTTCAGGCTCTTTGGTTGGTTATCTTCTCAATCAAAACAAGCCTTAAACTCCCACCCTTCCAAATACTGAGCAGCCAGCGGTAAATTTCTCCTTTACACTCGCACCAGTGAGAAGTCATGAGTCAACACCACAGGTAAATTTCTCATAAGCACATACATACATGGCATGATAGTCTACAAAGGCATACATACAATGCAAAAACATGTAACCCATTTTCTTCCAGACCCTCTTAGACATGGCAGGATGTCACATGACATCCTAAATCTGTAGTTAAGACAGCTGTTGGGTCAGGCTGTGGAAGACATGAAGAAGAGGAGGGCTGTGGTTTTCAGGCCTTACAAATAAAAGACAAAACAATCTGTCCGTTAACTTCATTGTCACTCAGTTCATGTACAAAGACAGCAAAAAAGGCATGTTCAGGCTCGCTCCCACAGGACCGGCCGGTGCCAGGTCTCAGAGAGAGCTTCAATTAAATCAAGTGCTCTGCTGCAAGGCTGGAGAGGCTCGAGCCCTGTCTCAGTTTCCTTAAGTAGATGATCTGAGGCGTTTCCGTGAAACCGAGGTAGCTCGTGAACCAGTTTTCCTGCGAGACCCAGGTGTCGGCACCTCACATGTCTCAGTCCAAAAACTCAGAAACAACAAGTCCCACTGCACCACTCCAAGCCTCAATTTAAAAAAAAGAGGGGAAAAAAAAAAAAAAAAAAAAAAAAAAAAAAGTGCAAAGCCTTTTCCAGAAGGATGTCCATCGTGA
Source organism: Simochromis diagramma (assembly GCF_900408965.1). NCBI lineage: Eukaryota > Metazoa > Chordata > Actinopteri > Cichliformes > Cichlidae > Simochromis > Simochromis diagramma. The sequence goes on from NW_024387492.1 coordinate 23,191,003, forward strand.
CCTCAGTACATCTCACATGGCTGCCTTAGGGTTGGAGGAGGTGGGGTTTATCATCTTCAAACATGGCAGTTCGAAGATGATCAAAAACAAAATGAAAAACCTTCCTCCTTTACATTAAAAATAAAAAAAAAATAAAATTTAAAAAAAAATAGATAAAATAAAAGGCTGGACAACCATTGGACCATTCAGTCAGCTGACCTTACCATTTCATCCACCGAAGCCCGCAGCGTGCGTCGCCGTCAGTCCTCATAGCAACACATCAGGACCAGCCTCGCCCCCTTTTTCCTGCTAGTCAGGTAACAAAAGGAAGCAATTAGAGAACTGAAAACAGGATCGCATCACATCTACACACATTTACAGTTTCTGGAGCTCACACGCACAAGCTCAGACGTTAACATGCACATGGCAATGCCTTAAAGAGAAGACGGCGAGCAGAGTCAGCCGGGCCGGTTATTAAACGTAAAACCGAGGTGCAGTAGGTGAGACGCGGCTCAAGACAGACAGAGGGAGGGAGGAGGGGGAGGAAGGTAAGGGGGCAGGTGAGGGGGGTAAGAGCAGCCATCATTATCAGTAAAAGCAAAAGGGGAGTAAAATAAAAACAAAACACCTAGAAGCAGGTCATGCACAAGAGCACAATTATCAGACCTCCAGAGTAAAACATGCAAGATTAGTATCCAGGCCTTCAACAGCTAAGTAGATCCTTCTGGGACAAGGAAAAGCTTCACTTTGAAACAAATCAAATTGTGCTTTTATGCCCCCCCCTCCCAAAAAAAAAAAAAACCCCAACCAAAGCTGATAACAAGGACTCTAAGAGACTTGTAGGGGGCGGGGCTTAACCCTGACGCTGCTGAGAGTGAATTTCGGACACCAATTTGTGAAACAATGTTCTTTGGACATGAGAGAAACTCATAAGGATGGAGTATGTCACTACACATACAGAGCACTTGAGAGATGCCGACTATCAGAAGGTGATTTGAATTTGATGGCATGCAAGGTGACACTGTAGCACGTGGCCAAACATTTGGCAAACCTTTGGTCCATTTTCTTCCACAAGGAGCCTTAAATTTGAAGGTAATTTGAAGAGAGAATTTGCCGAAACATGAATTTGCAACACAATTTGAAGTTTTGTACACGAGTGCGTGTATGTTTATTAAAGCAGACAAACAGCAAAGAATACAAGCCAAAATGTAAAGCCAAAAAAAGAAAAACCATAGGACTACGATGGTCCTTTTTTTCTTCTTTTCAATAACAAGACACGCATTACTTTTTGACAATACAAATCGTATTCATTGGATTTAAATACATGTTTAGGAGACATATGCTTTGTTGCCGTTAGCTACTTAAAACATGGTAACCAGAATTTCTAAAAACAGACATAAAGCTATAGCCAAATAGACAGCTCGAGCACATTTGCATCTAAAAATTTTTTCAAACTCCGTTATGGAAAATCTTTTAAACGCCCATTGTATTTTTTTTTTTCTCTTTTCGTCATTTTAAAAAATAAAAACCCCAAAAGGAAGAGAGAAAACCAGTTCGCCAGAAACAGGTGGGAGTGTGACTAAGACGAGTCCAAGCGGATTATTAAAATATGTACAAAAAGGAGATCTTGCCAGATGTCACCAATTTTGAGGAAAACAAAAAGAAAAAAATGCAGGCAACCGTATGGGATTGAGGGCCAATCAGATCAAGTCTCTAAATAAAAAGACAAAAACAAACACGGGTTTTGTTATCAAAGCACTACGGGGTTTACTTCCACTGCTGCCCAAAAGAATCCTGATAAAATTCCTGGTTGTCAGATTTGTAACCGGAATAGTTACCAGAATGATCACCACCTTGGAGCGGTTGCTGAGCAATGGGTTGAGAGCCCCAGTTCTGATTATTGGTCTGGCGACGCTTGGAATCTGGCTGGTTGTACCCATCAGCTTTGCGCTTTCCTCCTACATTTCCACCGCGGCCACCCCGTGCACCACGTACCCCTCCTCGCCCTCTCAGCTGCACGCCTCCTCTTGCGCCGCGCCCGCCACGGCCTGGTCCTGGCCCGCCGCGCTGGGAGAAGTTTGCCCTCCCTCTGGGTGCCCCCGAGCCGCCACGTCCTCTGGCCGGGGAGGATCCGCCCCGTGCGCCCCTGCTGCCGCCCCGCCCCCGGCTTGGGGCCTGGAAGTCATCGTACCCATAGTAGGGGTCATCGTAGCCACCGCGGTAGTTGTGATAGTCATAGCCGTAGTAATCGTAGTAGTCCTCGTAACCGTAGTAGTCAGGAGGGTAGGCGTAGCCGCCTCTGTTCCCTCCTCGACCCCGATTTCTGCTGGGAGGGGGCATGTGGGGAGGGGGAGGGTAGTAGTAATAGTCATCGTACCTGATGAGAGTAAGACGGCACGGGTTAGAAAGACAGCTCTGACAAAAACAAAGGTTTGATTGCTCAGAACGCTTCGAGAAGACATTTCTTACATTTGCGTTTTGGCCGCTTGCCTCTGGGCTTTGCGCTCCTTCCTTTTCTGATCGGGCGGCTTGGCGAACACTATCTCGATTGGCTCTCCCTCCAACTCCTTCCCGTTCATTTCCTCCAGTGCCTGGACACAGAATAAAAGATTGTTAACGTCTCTGCACCTCGTTTCTAATCCAGCGCTAACCATCAGGGTAACACATACCTTCACCGCACCGTCCCGCTCCTCAAAGTGAATGAAGGCGTAGTCTTTGAGCTTCTTCACTCGCTCCAGCTTTCCAAACTCACTGAAGGACGTCTCCAGGAGTTCCTCCGTGACGCCATTAGCGAGATTTCTCACAAATAAAACCTTCACCTGCAACAAAGTAAAGCTCAGATTTAATCAGCTCATCTCCTCCTGCGCATTTATCAGCAGGCAGTAAAATCACATATTTTGGAAAATTTGATTGATTTAAAGAAGACAAAGGGTCACAATATGAACAAACAGATTTATGTTCAACAACACGAATGTAGTTAAATGTTAATATTTTATTATTTATATAACCTGCCTTAAAATTATACAGAGAAATGGCAAAGTTTTGTGATTTCAGTGGTATTGCTTGTTTAACGGCACTTTCTGCATCACTGAATTAAGAGGGGAAAAAAGGGCAAGATTCAGTTTTTATGAACCCACCGTCACATTTAAAAATACAACAGTTCATTATAATGCTGATGTGTGTCATCTAGCTTGTTATCTCGTGTTTAAAAACAAAAAACAAAGACAGCACAAAGGGCATAAGCACTGATGTTTTGCTGCCAGTGCAGGGCCTCCTACTGGAATCAGCAACACAGACAAGCTTTGCTTTGGAGAGTCAGCTACAAATGCAAGAATTTGACATCCGATCATCAAAAGGAGCCAAAGATTGAGATCTGATCTTAACATTTTCCTTCTTCATTAACAGCTTTAACTCTGGCTCTGCTGTCGTTTCAATAGAAACGAGTTCAGCATTAAAAAAAAAAAAAAAAAAGGGAAAAAAACCAAAAACAACTTGTAATCTTTAAATCCCACAGCTTTAGGTTATTTTTAGTTACTGGTTATTTAATGGAGCTTTTAATCACTAATTGGACAAAAGCCTTTCAGACCTTAAAGTGAGAGGTGGGATTAAGTTCATGGGTGGTTGGCTTAAAGATTGAAGAACACTTCAGATTCCCAATGCTCACCTTGGCCATGACTTCTGGGTCGGGGTCTTCGATGGGGTCTGCCCACTCCACGGTCACGAGGTTGCCCCAAACTTTCACCTTGCCGCTCATTAGCCGGCGACGGGCCTGAGCGGCCGTTTTGTGGTCTTCATACTCTAAGAAGCAGAAGCCTCGGTTCTTCTTTTTGTCGTCGGGCTGATGGTAGAGTATGACATCACTCAGGCCCTCTGGGTGAAGAAAGAAAACAAAAACATTGCCTGTGGTTCAATATTAAGAGTCTGGGTGTTTCTGAGCAGAATAACGAGAACAGCAGGGCATTCTTAGAAAAACAAAACTGTCAGAAAGCATTACCTGTGACTTTGGAAAACTCTTCAACAATCTGCTCCTTTGTTTTACTCTTGGGAATTGAACCAACAAATAGCCGGTTGTTGGCAACAGATATACACACCCCAATGTGCTTGCCAGGGCGAATCTCATGATTATTGCACTGCAAAAAAATAAAGCCAATGAACTCATTAGATTCAAAACCTTTCCAGCACACAGGTTTTTGAGGTAAATTGACCGATTCTCATAGAGCAGAACAACACGCCTCATTCACGCATTCATGCAGCACTTTTCTCTATGGTTTTCATGCGAAAGTGCTTTATATCTAATATTCACACAGATTCATGAGCAACCTGGGGTTAGCATCTTGCCCAAGAATAGTTGGCATGCAGACTGGAGCAGAGATCGAACCACCAGCCCAACCCATTCCAATCAGAATATAACCCCCTTCACCTCCTGAACTACAGCTTCCTCCGTTACAAAGTGACAGGTCTCCTGAACGCCGTCACTTTCTAGTAAAGCGGCATGCTCAGCCGCGTGCTCCTGACAAACTCACCAGCTTTACGGCCTCCTGGGCCCCCTCTTTACTGCAGAACGTGATGAAGGCATAGCCCCTGTTCAGGCTACTCAGCGGATCCATCATTAGCCGAAGGTCCCAGATCGGACCGGCCTTCTCAAACAGAGGAACCAGCTCGTCTTCGTACAGATCACGGGGAATCTTCCCAACAAAGATCTACAACAGGACAAAAAAAGAAAGAAGGATATTCTAAATATAAACACCCACAAGCAACTGGTTTTATTGAATATTTATTAGTTAACCAGCTGAAAATGGTTTCATTTCAACAGTGCAGTTTATGTTAATTAGGAGTTACTCTTAAAGTTGCTTCAGTGAAGTGGACTGAAAACACTTCATGTCTGTACAGCTTTTTCCTATAAACGCTGCCGAACAGGAAAATCACATTTTAAGCCTTTTTAAACACGTGCATGTTAAAAATCTCAGTAAAGTTATATTGATATAAAATATGCACAGAAATATTTGCAGTCTTATGCATCCTTGCATTTTGACATTGGTAAACACTGAGACAGTGTCAGGTTAGCTTGTGCTGCACACTTTTTAAGAAGTTTAAAACTGGCTACGCTCAGTCTTGTGATAATGCCGAAACAAATATTACTGCACCATAACTCATGAAAAGCGAAGAAAAACCTCGTGTGAGATACTGATATTGAGGAGGAGAACATGTGAGGAGGTAAAGGTGACCACACTGTGTGGCGAACCCCACGTAAAAACAGCTGAAGGGAAAAACTAGGCAGAAATAACTGAGCTGGACCGTCAGGGGCCTTCTGCACAATCATCTGTTAAGATGAGTTAACCGGTGCTAGTATCGGACCACAGGAACTACAGAGAATGCTGAAACTGTTCATGCTGTAGAAGAACTGACAGCCCAAAATTTGCTGGATTAAGTGGAGATTAGTAAAGAAATGCTCCTTGTTCTGCACCGTTACGCGACTGTATGACAGGCCGTGGATAAACTGAGCAGTGCATTCGTTCCCCCCGTCCACGTGAGGCCAATGACACACCAACAATTCACATCAACATCTACAGATCCAAAGCCCACATCACATTGCGAGACCTGTCACAGCGAAGTCAGCATATCCGAATACACCAAATATATACCCCAGTGCAGCTAAAACTCAAAGTACATCTCGTTAGGTCCTCAGAGTTTTATTTATACATCTTTTTTCCTCAGCAGTAAGAAACTGAAGCCTCGCATAATTTTCACCTCGTTAAAAGAAACTCATTCTGCTTCATGTTCTTCCCAACACTTTTTATAAATCAAACTCAGTGTTGATGTATCAGTTTTAAAACCTCTGAATAAAATTTCAGACCAAATATTGTCAAAATGATTGGTGGTGGTTTATAAAATCTTAAGTATAAGTAAATCATTTACTTTAGCTATGTTTATGCCTGTTCAGCAGAGCAGTAATTCCTGCTTCACAGGATCTGATGAAGTGAATCTTGATGCCACTCTGATCATGGGTTTAACCATTTAAAGCACCTCTGTCTGTGCCTGCCTTTTATTTACAGCTTCCTGATTTCAAAACAACCAAATTCTCCAATGACATGACGTGAAAATGTAACACCTAGAGCAACATCTCAGGAAATAATACAAGACCCTATTTTCTATGAATTGACGAGGAGTACCTCTGTGCCGACAGGGGGCTGAGAACCCGAGTACACGGACTCTGGCGGGGGTCCGCCGTATTTCCTCTGGCCGGTTGTAACATCAAGTGTGTAGCTGGTTCTCTCGAGGAGTTCTTTGATTTTAGCCTCATCTGGTCCTTTGATGGAGTCTGAAACTTTAGTCCCTTGTTTCTCTCTCTGTCTGTAAGTCTTCATCACCCCACAGAGAAAGGCACTTTTATTCTGGGGAATAAGAAACAGCAGAAAATTAGAAACCTGGACATTTAGCTGCGGTTAGGGGGTAAAAATAAACAGCAGAGCGTTCCCTTCATGTCTCGCATGATTTAAAACTCACCTGCACGTGTGACAGGTCGCTCTCTTTGAACTGCACCAACACTTGCAGGGCTCCATCTTCGTTGAATTCTTTCAAAGCCTCAATAGCTCTTTCATCGAGGTCACCGTGTGCTACCAGGCCTGACGGTCACAAAACACACCTCAAAATAACTGGCAAACGCACATGACCCCACCAGAAACACCCCCATACGACATTAGAAACCTGATCAACTTCATCAATACTCAGCACAGGTGAGAAGGTTCACAGAGGCAGTGGGACTCATGCAGTTGTGCAACAGAGGATTGAGGATCATCAATGTGATCCAAAAGGAAGCAAAGTAAAACAGCTGAAGGTATGAAGCAGTTTCATTATTATGGACATAAAAGTTTTCCTGTCATACTGCCAGGTTTCAGGAGGCTGAAGAAGCCCTGAGGTCTCCTTTCAGTGTTTGTCACCATCTGCTGGAGGTTCAGACAGTCCTGCCGACCTGCTGCGGACACACACAGCTGCTCTTTTGTTCCTGCCAGCTGGCCTCCATCTACCTTCACTCAGGCTTTTGTAGTAACAGGAGTTCTTTCATTTGATCCGATTTCTATACTTCAGTGTGACAATGATCAATCTGATGCTCCCTCAGCCATCTGTCAGCAGCTGATACGACTGGTTTAACTACTTTGAATCAGCTCCCTGTTCACTGTTGTTCATTTAGGGTGTTGCTTAATTCACTGTCATTGTTTTATTTTTATTACTGGTTAACAAAATAACCAGTAAAGACACTAAAAAGAGTTAAAATTGCTCTGAATTAAAATTTCATTAACTTGTGCTGACATTCCTTCAGGAGCAGGAAGGTTTTAGTGGTAATTAGACACTAATAAACATACCTGAACAACAAAGGAGAACGTGGCAGAGGATTTCAAAGAGTTCATGACAAATATTTTAACTCAGTCAAACTCAACTTTGGTTCATGGGCCACCCCATGTCATCTCAAGCAGGCTAGACCAGCACACCACTCCTGTGTTTGTAATGTTTGCATCACCTCTCCAGGTACTGTACTACATTTCATTCACAAATTTCAGATACTACTGACTTTCACACTGTGTGCTGGAGGGTGGATTTATCTGTGCACACACTGTGAGCTGAAAACGGAGGCAGGGCGTTCTCTTACCTGCTACATAAAGTTCATCCAGCTTCTCAGCGACATTCTGAGGTAAACCTGCCTCCAGTAAAGCCTGGAAGTGTTCCGAGTGGGTCACCTCGGCTGTAGTGTCCATCGGCTCCTCCGTCCCGTTCCCGTTAACGTGATCTGTGGCCATGTCTTCAGACATCTGCGCAGAGAAGTGAGCAAACATTTACCACCAGGAACAACGCACTCGCCGGACTAAAGTGGGACAATAACATCAAGCGTGCAGTTTGGCGCCATCGTCCACTTGGTTTACAGGCACGTCCTGCAGACGCTGCGAAACTAACACCACGTGTTAGACGCCAGCGGAAAAACAAACTTGCCCAAACAGCACACAAACAAGCAGCTAAGCAGTGAGCAGAAAAGGCGGCATCCATGTAGTCACCACGCGTCTGTGAGCTAACATCTGTGGCTCGTACAGATCACAGGCCTCACTGAGTGCGGTACGCATGGAAGTGCAAAATGCACGAGATTAGCATTAGTTAAACAAGGTCCAAATATCAAGCACGTGCAATTTGTGGTGGTTCTGTGTGTTTGGCCCATTACTCATAACGTAGAGCACATTTATTTTCCCATTAGTAAATGCAAACAGGCCCGTTTTTTCCAAAATGCCGGCTAGCCATGAAAACAAGCTGCTATGCTAACAGCACCCGGTCGTGCAACGCATCGAACATTAGCGTGCAGAAAGCTGCAGGTTAATAGCCGAATTTAACATCCCCTCTCGTTGCCTCGAGAGCGTACGTACCATGCGAATCTGAATTTGGGTGCACAATGCAGCTCCGCAGTGATTTAGGTAGTCCGAATGAGGGGAAATTTTCACGCCGGGGCTCTCAGGCTGGCTTCTTTACTCCCGGTGAAACAAAATGGCAGCTACGTAACGTCGCAAACTCCGCTTCTCCACCCCACCCCCTGCGTGTACGGGGCTTCTGAAACTGCTTTTCATGGGCTACTTTGGGGCTTCGAGCGGTGGCGTTGAACCAGTGATTCTTTATTTTATTTTATTTTATTTTACAACAAAGAGATGTCTGTATTTTAGTTTAAATATACTGCTTGTTTAAATGTATATTCTATACAATGTACGTGTAAATGTAACACTGCTTTTAGAGTAAATTAATTAATTTCAGATGATTATTTTTTCTCTTGCAATTTTATTATGAAGATGTTTAAGCACATAGACACCAGGTGCTTCCTGATTATTTCGAAGTAAAGTCTTATTTACTTTGATCCTTAAACTGGAGAACCTGTAAATTAAAATCAAAATCATGGCGTTCGTCCATTTCAAATTTTCAATAGTAAAACTTAGCATTGTTTTCTCAGTAAAATAAACTGAATCTCACAGAAAGGGCACTATAGACGGCACTTTGTGTGATGTTTTTTAGTTTTTAATACATTTTGTTTAATTTTTTTTACGCCTGTGCGTCACGTGTTATGGGCGTGGATTTCCTACGCCCTCTGAAACGCTATTGGCTTAGCGCGAAATTTGAAATGTAAGGGGAACGTTAGCGGCTCGGAGGACAACAACAAGGCTAAATATGCGAATTTTTTAGATATCAAACCAGAGGAATTAAGTGCTACAAAAAAGTTTACTATCGGTTTTCTTGGGAGAACTTTTTTTTAACTTAAAGCGAAATGGATATCGCCTCGTATTTACAGTAAGTCACGATGGAACATGGACGTTAGCCGCTGTTAGCTCAATTGAAGGGGTTAGCTTCAGTGCTAACATGAATGTATGGATGTTTTATAACTAATTCATAAACAACGTAGCTGTCAGACATGTTTTAATTACTCATACTTCTACCCTTCAGGCGTTTTGAAAACAGTTTGACCTCATACACAGGTGACGACCCACTGGACGCCTGGATCAAGTGAGAATTTCGACTGTTTTCACTGATGTGTAATGTTTTATAGTAATTTAGGAAAAGTTATTAGTCCTGCAGCCATTAAAATCATATTGAAACCTGTAAGAGTGTAAGAGACAGTCTTAAACACAGGAGGTACACAACAAATGATCGTCCGCTTATTTCATTTTTGAGTGTTGACGTCGGAAGTAGACCTGGATTTACTTTTCAAAGTCACACTTCCTGTTCTTTACCGTCTATTTCCAGCTTTAGGTTATTTAATAACACTTTTGGATATTAAGGCTGAATATATGTATCACAAATGTTTGCTTGTCTCAGAGCACAAAACAGCAAACCAACCAGCCTCAAAGATAAATAACTGCGTAATATCTTAATAAAATACAATAATAGTCTGTCACAAAAATATTGTGAATCATTTTTTGATGATTTAATACAAAAAGATGCACACAAAATGAGAAGTACTGAAGGCAAGTTTCTCTGGGTACTTCTTTAGGTTTGTGGAGTACCTGGAGCAGAGGCTACCTGCAGATGGTGGCAGAGGGATGTTGCTGGTGTTTGAGCGTCTCATCCAGAGATTTTTGAATGTCGAGCAATACGCGAATGACATCAGATATGTGAACTACTGCATCAAATGTGTAAGTCTGATTAAAACATTGTATTTTTACAGTTGTCTCCATAGTTTGTATCTTTTTAAGTTGGATAAAGTCTTACTCGAGCTCTTTTCTTGCCTCACTGTGTCTTACAGGCAAGTTATTACGTGGACCCTGTTTCCCTGTACAGTCAGGTCTTCAGTAGGGGCGTCGGCACCAGGACAGCTGCCCTGTATGTGGCCTGGGCTCAGCACTTTGAACAGAGAGGACTGCATGAACAGGCTGATGCAGTATACCAGAAAGCGCTGGAGAACCAAGCTCATCCAGCCAGCACTGTTCTCCATGAATACAAGTAAGCATTTGAAGAGTGAGACGAAGTTTCTCATGGTAACCTCAGACGGTTAAATACAAAGCTGTCTGTGCCAGTGTCGGTGGGAGTCTGGCCTATGTAGATACCTTTCAGAGTGTTTTGTAGAGAAAGTATGCCAGTGGAAATGTGTGGAAGTGGTTTAACCTCTGTGTTGTGGTGTAGCTGTTGTTAACCCAACTGCCAGCCTGTTATTGTATTAAAAGTAGGTTTTAGATCTCACCTTGGGTCAACACACCTGAATCACATGATTAGTTCGTTACCAGGCCTCTGGAGAACTTCAGGACATGTTGAGGACCTAATTTAGCCATTCAAATCAGCTGTGTTGGTTCAAGGACACATCTAAAACCTGCGGGGACACTGGCCCTCAAGACCTGGAGTTGCCCACCTCTGGTCTAGAGCCCTGCATGAGGTGACCGTGCCAGCAGTGGCCCACAGCTCATTTAAGTTTGAGACTCCTGGTCTAAAGGAAGCGTGATGGAAAGCCCCAGCAGTAATAAAGTGTGAGCATCTGCTCTGAGCCTCGCGTTTACCCTCTGATGATGGCATTTACGTCACTCTTGTCCGGGCAGGACGTTCACATAATCTGGGGTATGGAAACTCTAATATTGCTGTAATCTTTTAGGGATGGTGCAATTAAGAAGTGAAAGAATTTAAAGTCTGTGTTAACAACTGAAGCCTGGATATTAATCCGGCCTTCTAATGTGAATGATATCTGGCTGTGTGTAGTCACTCTACACATGCAGTGACAGCGGTATGTTACTGTGCTGTATGTTACATACTGTGGGCTAACAGAAACTCTGATCTGCAGGCAGTTTCAGACCAGAACCAGAAGTGAGACGGCAGTGTCCGGTAAGATAGCTTATTTAAAAGTTCCTTTATTATATAATGTTGGATTTCTTTCTTTAGAAAATTTTATTGTTGTTCTACTGTCTGACTATTTTTTTTATATGTATATTTTATGAAGCAGGAAGTCGAAACCCTTTGCAGAACTCCAATTTAACCAATCAGGTGCCCCACAGAGAGCCTGTCACTCAGAACAAGGTGTGTTTATCTCTGGTTTTTCATCCTAATTGTGCATGAATGCCATTTTCTGCTTTTCCATTCACACTGTGCGTCCTCTGTCACAGATGTCTGTGGACTGTCCCTCCAAACCACCTGCGAGTAAATTCATCGACATGTGAGTGAAACACTGAACTCAGTTTTTGGGGTTCCTGTTTCTGATGTCAGCAGAGTGCGCTCGTACCAACACAACATGTTACAGCCATGAGATGAAAAAGGAGGAGGCTCAAAGACAGAAATAGGGGGGGGGAGGAAAGAGTTTAAGTCACCCTTTAACTGTGTTTCTGGAAGCAAATTAGATTTACATTAACCACAGGAACAGTAAATAAAAGTGTCTTAGGAGGGTTTGTTTGTTTTATTTGGAATTTTTTGGAAAAAGATCTTCTGTTTTTTAAATCTGTCTTCCTTTTATCTCATCAAAGGTGGAATAAGCATCTTAGAAAGTCATAATGTGGCAAATGTCAGCTGTTGATCCTAGAGTAGCTTTGCCTGATGATGGCTTTGGGCTCACAGGGATTGATTCATGTGGAATTTCTTCCAGTTAATGTAAAAATTCGTGTACTGGGATGGGCTTTCTGTGACAGAGAATAGAAGCAGAAGAGCTTCACTTTACGTTCATCTACACTCGCACAGTTTCGAGGATCTTAACAGCATGATGTCACCTGATTTCTTCTGTCGCTCACAGAGTCTCTCGCTCTGAGACTTCCGGGACAATTCCCACCAGTCAGGGCTCTGGCATTCAGACCGTGTCCGAGTACACGGTAGAAGATCTCGTCTGCGACGAATCTGAGCTATGCTTCGAAGAGGCCCGAGCTCAGAATTACTTCCGCAAGCTCCGTGAGCAGGAGGAGAAAGACAAGACAGACTTCAGTGAGTTTTTAATTCTGCAGTTAAAATAAATCCGTGTTCCGAACACTTGTCTGGATTTCTAGTAAATGTCCTTTTTATTGTTTTCATGTCAGCGCTGACACAGAGCGAGTTTGAGGAGAGGAATAAATGGTTGCTGGAGAAAGTTTTCTGCGATCTTGAAATCAGACAGACTTCATCTCAAAAGGTAAGACGAAAGCATCCTGATGCAATAGGCTGTGCTGAATGTGCATCAGAGGCCTAAGCTTCAGGCTCAAAGCCAAAGTGCCAGCAAAAATAATAAGGGGAAAAAAAGACAAGTAAGGATTAGTCTGAGCTAGGGCTGCTCAATTAATCGAATTTTAATCACGATTACGATCTGGGCTTTCAACGATCATTAAAAATGACTGAGCCGATTATTAGCCCCTCCCTCATTTATCCGCGACACCTTAAAGGCCGGTCCGTGAAAATATTGTCGGGCATAAACCAGTCCGTGGCGCAAAAAAGGTTGGAGACCGCTGATTAAGAGGACCCGAGGGAAGCTCGGAAAGTTAAGCAAAAGTTATTTGGAGAGTGACTGCCATTGGTTGAAAAGAGAGTTTAAAAAAAAAAAAAAAACTTCAGTGGTGTTGCACACTATTTTATATTATTTTTTTAAAGTCATTGTTAACCCTTTAAAGCCGGTCAGAGCAGCACGCTGAAATGATGCACATGCTGTTTTCTTTGCAAATTTGCATCATAGGATTGTTTTTTGTTTTTCCTGCAGTGTATATAAAAATTGCTGTATCTCCAAAATAAAACTATGAAGACACTCAAAATAAATTTCCTGTTGTTGTAAACTATTTTTTGCAACTTTATTGTATTTAAAGTTTTGAGGGATAAACCTCTTAAATTTCTCCAAGTAGAAATATATGTAAACAAAACAAAAGCGATTTTCAATTTTTTTTGTAGTTTATTGCACTTTTTTGCAATTTATGTAATTACTATGGACTTAATGCATACATACTATTAAAATATGGGCTATAACAGTTGTATTGATGTATAGCAACTTGAAATGCTCCCACAAATGGCACTACAGCATATAAAAAAAAAAAATAATAATATAAGCTCTGGTGGACTTGGTTCTATAGTAGGTCTTAAAGGGTTAAATAAATATCGTCAAATAATCGTGATCTCAATTTCAGTGAAAATAATCGTGATTATCATTTTTGCCATAATCGAGCAGCCCTAGTCTGAGCTGCGAATCATGCAAAGTTGCTCTAGCAGCATCCAAGAATGAAAACAGTGAGTGATAAGCACATCGGGTTCACTGCGTCAGTCTGAGAGGCTTTTCTTCTTCTTTATTTCAGCCGCCTGCAGCAGAAACGGCTGCCGATGTAAACCCGAGTCTTACCCAACCCTCCTTCAAGCAACCTCCGCCCTCAAACCGTCTGAGCAGCCGGCGCTCTCTTGGCTTGAGATTAAACACCGAGCCGACCTTCATCCAAGAGGCCGCCGCCAGCATTCCCGAACCTCCTCACCAGCAGAACATTGACACGCTAAGTTTGGTGGCATCCCATCATCCCTCTGTCCCAGCTGAGCGGGGCGTGGGTTTGCAGAAGTCTGCAGATCGGGAGCCGCTCCGCTGGACCTCAGCGGTCCCACATACCTCACTTCATCAGCCTGTGAGCTTTGAGAGCACAGACAGGCTCTCACCCCCAGAGAACAATGCAACGTGAGTACCCTCTAACTCCCTCGACGCTGCTTCTGATACTCTGTGGAGCATAGGTTTCTGGTTGTGCAAGGAAAACATTGAACCTAATATTTAATATCATGAAAATGCGAGATGTAAGAACAGCTACAGAGACGGTTAGATACGTTACTGATCTTGTCTTTCTCTCAGGGATGTGGGTCTGCCTGCAGAGCCTGAGGACAAGCTTGATGGTAAGTGTGCTTTTATTTTGTCGAGCTGTTGCGTGTCTCTGGTGGATGTAGTCACAGCCCTCTTTGTCCCTCTCAGTGTCGCAGGGAGCCACAGCTAACTTGTCTCACGTCACTCCTAATAACTCGCTCGGCTTCGTTCAGGCCACGCCGTCGCGGGTGCTGCCGTCACCTACTGTCAACACACGGGAGGCGCTGGGTGAGCACGACAGTTTGTCTCTTTGCTGTCACGTCAGAGGTGTTTTTATATCAAATTTAATGTTTTTGGATTCAAAGAGTTACTTTCATGTTATGTCTCTGTCCTTTAATCAAACTGCTCTTCACTGCTGCTCAGGCTTTGGCGGCTGTGGTAAAAACTCCTTCACTGAGTTGTTTACTTCTTTGTGTCGACTCAGGCGTGATCATGGACATGTTCCAGGCTCCGACCTTACTCGAGGAACCGTTCAGCAGCACATCAGTCCTCCACGCTGCCGAGAAGGAGTCTGAAGCCGGATTCTGGATAGGCGGTAAATAGGCTCTGAACACAGTCGGGATAATTTTCACAGAATCTAACTGGATCCGGTCACCAGTGCTTAAAATTAATGTTCCTCCTGTTTGAGTCAAAGCCAACTCAGGCCTGAACCTCTGAGACTGATTCTTGGTCTCGCTCCAGATAACCTAATTATTCTGTCTCTGATGATTAGCAGGAGGAGCCTCCTCATTATCTAAGCCTCCCACCACGACTCCATTCACCATCTTTCAGGATGATGACAGCAAAGAAAACCGCAGGTAAATATGGCCCCCACACTTTGGACACCCTAAACCCCAGCTGTGACGTTACACTCCCATGTACTTGTACCTGTGTGATATTCTGTCTGTGCTGGATGTCCTGTATCCATCTATCTTCTTCTGCTTATCCAGGATAAGAGAATTTTGTGCTTCAGCCTGAGAAGACTCGGGGACTCTTTAGTGCTTTTAATTTTGAATATGAATAACAAAGGTGGTAATTTATAGACTTTTTTTAACAGTTGTTTACTCTGTTAGCTCGTGTAGTGAATGCAATAAAACAGCTTTCAGGAGGATTTAACTTTTGATTTCCACTCAGATGTTGATGTGATCTCCAGCTTCAGGTCTCACTGAACTCACACTGAGATTTAAATGTCATTACTAGGAGAGACCTAGTTCACAAACACTCAAGGCTTCTGGGAAATGGTGTTTGCTAAAGGCTGCTAAAACAAACACAGACATATTTTTCACTTATTTTATGAGAAAAACCCACAAACCCCCGTTTTTAAATAATTCCTGTTTGTCGTGGACTCTTTCAGCTGCTGGGGTCAAGGTGCAGAATGGCACACATTTCATTCTGTCATATGTTTTTTTGTAGATCAGTTCATCTTAATGTTTGTGCTGCTGTGAAACCTTGAGGATAAAATGAAGTGCATCTTCATGACAGCCAAGTGTTCCTGTTATTTTGTCCCTGTGCTGTTTAGTGCCGCTGCTCCTGCTGATGCCGAGAAGCCTAAAGGAGTCAGAGCTCTGGCTGAAATCCCGGTGTCAAAGGCAGACAAGCCCAACGTGAGTGAATTTTCTCATGTTAAGCTAAATTCCAGATTTCTGGACGAGTGTTTGGTGTGTTTGTTTCAGGTTCACATCCTCGTGTTTTTCTTATCCTCATCAGGAGACTCCTTCAGATCTGATCCCAGATGAGAGCACCATGTGGGGAGCTCGCTACAACTCGCTCAACTCGCTCGCCGCCTGTCCCAACAGCACCACAGACTTCGCCATGCTGGCTCAGTTCGTCTCCACGCCATTCACTCGCAAAACCTTTATCAGCAGCGACTTCCTCGAGGACCGAGGTAAGAGGAGCCAAACCTGCGGCTTATTCCTCCCGCAGCCTCCGCACCTGTCTCATTTTAATAACAAGCTGAAAGTAATTTAAAGTTTCCCTAAATAATAAATGTTTCTGCCCCACAGAGAATAAATGTGAGGGGGAAGCTGATGAAGAAGCTTACCTGAGGCGTCAGACCAAAAAGCTGAGGTAATCAGTCTTCAGGTATCCACTGCCCATTCGTGTCACTGTTATCAGTGCAGATGTCACAGATGTGTCCTCTCCTCTGTTAGCCCCATCCTGGAGCAGAGTCCGACCGACGAAAGCACCGTCGGCCAGACGGTGCCCTCCTCTGCCAGGCAGGGCACCATCGTGGGAGAGGAGTTTGCAGCGGCCCAGCACTGCCTTACTGCGTCCTCACTCACCATGGTGCAGCCTCCTCCTCCCGGCGTGCTGTCCTTCAGGGACCAGACGCTCTGTCCTGCCGACTCCTCTAGGACAGCGGGGCCCGGCTGGGAGGTGTATGCAAGCCCCGAGCAGCCACCCAAGCAGGCCTCCTTCATCTCAGGCAGACCCATGAGCGAACCTTTTCAGATCATGGAGGACCTAGAGACCCCCAGCAGCCCCCAGCAAGCCCAGAATCAGGTCTGTGACGTTCCCATGAGCCCCGAGGGTGCTCTCAAACCAGACTGGCTAGCCATCAGGAGCCCAGAGGCCATGGCCGAGCCAGACCTGGATGCCTTCCTGAGTCCCCATCAGCCCAAGAATCTGGACTTCCCCATGAGTCCAGGGCACCCACAGCTCTGTGCTGACGTGCCCATGAGCCCGACATCAATCAGCAGGGAGGACGAACCCATGAGTCCAGAGAGGGGGCTGAGGCTGAGCGCTGACATCTCAATGAACAGTGACACGCCGCAGAAAGCCCAGACGGGGGCAGTCCAGCTGATGTCGGATCCCTGGGACACCGAACTGATCTCCAGCCTGCTGTCTGGACTCAGCCCGCCTCTCGCCACCCATCCGCGCTGCACCACCTGGCAGTGCAACATACCGAACATCACTCCAAAAATGACCATCAGCATGGGTAAGATCTGCAGCGCCTGCTCCGTTAGGTGTGGAAGTCTGGCTTTGATCCAGCTGCAGAGAAAAACTGTACGCTGTGTTGATTGAAACGATGAATGTTTGTGTCGTGACAGGAAAGGAGTCCCTCAGAGTGGACTGCGTTCTTGGAGAGGGAGCCTTTGCGACAGTTTACCAGGCCACGAACCCCGTGACCTTAGAGAAGACCGTTTTAAAGGTGAGGCTGCGGATGAAGAGTGCCGCGTCCCTGTCTCTGTGTTACTCAGCTCCTTTTTTTTTTTTTTTTTTAATGTAGTGGTGAAACAAATCTTATTGAATCATCTCAGAAATGAACCGTGTTCTCAGAGACATTTGGACATGACTGCAGGATTCACATGTGTCCTCGCTGCAGGTTCAGAAGCCGGCCAATCCCTGGGAGTTTTACATCAACACCCAGCTCGACGCTCGGCTGAGGCCCGACGTCCGTCACCTCTACAGCAGTATGCACTCAGCTCACCTCTTCCATAACGGGAGCGTGCTGCTCGGTGAGCTTCACAGCTACGGCACCCTGCTGGTCAGTTACCGTCAGTGTGGATTTATGGATATAAATTTACTTTTGTATATATGTTTTTAAAATAGAGTAATTTGTTGGTTTCTTCGTTTTTGCGCCATAATTTCGGATTTGATCTGTGTTTACGTAACTTGACTTTTGTTACAGAATTTTCTAGTGGTCACTTTTCAGTATATTAAACAATAAGTTGAGCACATAATGAATCCATAACATGGATGACAAAGACTGTTAATCAGTATGAAGGAAGAGAAACTTTAAATACTAGAGTTTTGCTTGCCACAGCTGAGCTTGGACATGTGGGTCGGTCTGTTGGCACGGTAACCTCACAGCAGCCTTGTTATTCGTCAGATGATGTCATTAAAAATGCTCCAAAAAGGCTAAAACAGCACACAGTCCAGACGTCCAGTTCAGGGGCTCTAATTAGTGGAATTGAAGCCAAGCAGCCTATTTGGTATCAAATTTTACAAATACAAGCCTTAATAATAAAAACAGTTTCCCCCCCATAAGTTGTTATGATGGTTTAAACCATTGTTGTGGAGTCTGCAGAGACTATTCAGTCGGTCGGTTTAAAGCTTCTCTGTTTCACTGTAATGCTGTTGCTCCACCTGCAGAACGCTGTGAACATGTACAGAACCCTCAGTGACAAAGTGATGCCTCAGCCCCTCGTCATGTACTTCACCGTCTGCATCCTCCACATGGTGGAGCTGCTGCACAGGATCCACATCATCCACGCCGACATCAAACCTGACAACTTCCTGCTGGGAGAGAGGTACCAATCACACGCTGCTTTTATCTCTGCGCTGCTCGTATTTGCAGCTTAAGTGTCAGAGGTGAGGCGGGCAGGCCCGGTCCTCCCCTCGCGACACTTCAGTTTCAGGCTCTGTTGAAACGCCTCGTCATCACTCGTGTCCTTCAGGTTCTTGGAGAACAAGCGTTTCGATTCAGAGAGCGCGGACCACGGCCTGGTCCTTGTCGACCTCGGACAGAGCATCGACATGGAGCTCTTCCCAGCAGGCACTGCATTCACTGCCAAGTGCCTGACGTCGGGCTTCCAGTGCACAGAGATGCTGAGTGGAAAACCGTGGAACTACCAGGTGAGCACAGCAAGGACAAGAAGAGGCATTAACATACACAGGGAGGGTCGAACACTGTCACGTTTCAGCAACATTGGACAGTAGTGCGGTTTTTCCTGAGCTGCAGCTTCTCTCATACTCTGTATGTGTTTGAGAGCTAAGAGTAATGTCTCTGTGGGTTAGCGCCCGGTGTTTGTTGTTTCTGTCCCTGGAGTTGTGTACGGGAAACTTTGTAGTGTTGTTAATCTAATGGAAAGTCCAAAACTCAGCTTATCAAGTTTTCAGGTTCATTAAAAAGGTCTTGCTGGTCTCATTTTCCTCGCGATAATTCATATTTAGATTTGCACAGCTGATAGTTTGTGATGGTAGCCTGTGTCTTTGTATGATGAGTTTCATCTCTGGAGGTCACTCGGTCAGCTGGCTGAATGAAAAGAGCATGATGTTATGGGAAATGATCTTGTAGATCTTGTATGAGCTGAGTTCTCTCCATTTAAAGGGGATTATAGGGTTCAGCTGATCATCACTCTCAGGCGTCCCTCAGACACTCGGAGGAACACCGGGAAGTGTCATGAACACATTTCATGACCTGATGACTGTTTTTGATGGTTAATAGGAGGCTATTTTCAGCTGTGCCTTCATATAACAGATCATTTCCTGACACAAAGCCAAAAGGCTTGTCGCCTTCTGTTCTCAAACAGAGAGCTTTTGCATGTCACCCGATGTGTGAACCACGACATCTGGAGCCCCACATGTTTTATAGAAATAAACATCTGAAGATTTTGTTGAAGACTCCTTTTAAAGATGGAAAGCGAGTTTTATTCTGAAGGTCTGACTGTTGTTTGTGTTTCAGACCGACTACTTTGGGATTGCGGGGACCGTGTACTGCATGCTGTTTGGGACGTACATGCAGGTGACCAACGAAGGAGGCGTGTGGAAGACAAACGGCGTGTTTAGAAGGTGAGTGCTCAAAGGAAGCTCCCATTTGTCTTTATTTGACCTCGTTTTTGGTGCATATGTGTGCTGATGGTAACCCCCCCACCCCCAGAAAACCTCACAGCGACCTGTGGCTGGACTTGTTTCACACGCTGCTGAACATTCCAGACTCCGGCTCGCTGCCAAGCCTGCGGAGCCTCCGCTGCCAGGATGAACACCGTTCTGCAGGAGAACTATGGCAACAAACTACCCACGCTTAAGAGCCGGCTGGTGGTGCTGCTGCTGGAGAACCGCAAGACGGTGCGGAGATAACGGATGTGCCTCGCTCTGAAAAAAGGCTGCTTTTTATCCTCCGTTTACACTCGTTTAAGCGAACACTCTTTGACACATCGGACTGTGAACGCGTCACGGGAGGAGTGAAGCATTTCAGCTCGTACAAATGCATAAATGTATATTTCTCTTAGGTCACTTTTTAAATTGAATTTGTTCCCATTTTGTGAAACAATTTTGTTTTGTTTTGTTTTGTTTTTTTCCCTTGAAAAACAATAAACGATAGAGTCTGTTTGAAGCTTCACGTTTTTCAGTGTTTAAGGAAGTTTTATAGTGTCAGGGTTGTTTTTGACCTTTTTCTTCTCTCATTAAAACAACCAGACAAATCAAAACACCTAAAAATTTGATGTTGTTGTCTCACTGACAATCTCAGGAAGTAAGTGAGGCAGGAACTTTGGTAAATGTCCCAGCCTGAAAACATAGGGATTAAGATGGCAGGAGACAAACATAAACTGATAAAGCATAAATGTTGACCTGCTTTTATTCTAAATTTTAAAAACCGCATTGAATTCAGCTTCTTTCATTCATCTTATGATGAGAAACATTAAACATCAAAATGTTTTTGTGTGATTTTAGTGGAAAGATGGTCGTAGTTCATGGGTTTATTTCTGGATTATCAGTCACATGTAAAGATATTTGTACCTGTGAGTGTTTTATGTTCACTGTACACAAGTTGTAATGTTTCATGTTCTGTTAAACGGTGTTTATTTTTATCTTTCTGTCATTGACACAGGTGTAATAATAATTTTAATAATAATAACAAGCATGCCTCACTGAAAAGGAGGAGAATTATGTCAAAGTTATGTTGAAAGAAAATGGATTTCATATATAAAGCTTCATTTTTTTGTCTATATTTTTACATTTAAATGAAAGATAAGGGGGCTTTTCTGATCAGATGATCCCCTGTCAGCAACAGTGGGAAGGAAAAACTCCCTTTTAGCAGAACGAGACAGAACCAGGATCACAGACAAGCAGCAATCTTCTGATAGGAGCAGAGATGAGAACGAAACAAACCTGAGAAGAGAGAAATCAAGTTAATGAAAGGGAGTGGTGACGTATAAAATTCCCAGTGCATCATGGGAAGTCTTGCAGCAGCCTGAGTCTGGCAGCATAACTAGAGGATGGTGATGATGATATTGATGATTCAGTAATAACTACAGTCCCAATCAAAAGTTTAAGACCACTTGAAAAATGGCAGAAAATATTATTTTGAATGGTTCGATCTTAACAAGGTTCCATGTAGAGCTTAAACATGCAACAAGAAGAAATGTGGAGTATCAGGTAGTCACATTGTCATGAAACTTTCCCTTTTTGAACGTGGTCGGGTTGAAGTGCATAAGCAGGGTCTCTCACAAATCAAGGCTGTTACTGGTGCCGACTGCAGCCCCATAACCATCAGACTGCATCTGAGACTGAAGGGCTTCAAAAACAAAAACCTTCTTCAAAGGCCTCGTCTCCTCTCATATGGAAAAGAAATAGAAAAAACTTATAAAAGACTTGCATAAGATTTGGTTTACTCCATATAGTGAATCATATAAGGCATATATGATTTACTTATGAAAGTGGCCACTTTCTCATTACTTTCATATATTGTTTTAGTAAGTATCCGAAACATACAAGTTTCATTTATATAATTTTTCAAGGGATCTTATATCTGTTTTCACTCTTGTATGCTTTTCATACATGTTTCACACAAGATAGATACAACCTTTATAAGATTTCTATATATCTTTTCCATATGGGCTTGAACGCCACAGAACTGACCGTTTGGACTTTGCAGAAGAGCTCCAAACATGGGACATTGAAAGGTGGAAGAAAGTTTTTTTCTCTGAGGAGAAAAAAATTAACATTGTTGGTCCTGAAGGTTTCCAATGTTACTGTCATGACAAGCAGATCCCAGCTGAAATGGTCTCTGCAACATCTGGGCATAGCCAGCGGCCGTTTGACACCTGCACCTCCTAAAGCTCCATTGTTCCACTGAAGGGAAAAGCACCCCAGATCATTATGGTTCCACTATGGCGCATAGAAAACATCCCTCATGACTGAAGGCCCTCGTCTGCGTGGTAACGACTGGGGTTTTCAACAGGACAATGCTACAGTACACAATGCCAGCAGGAGAAGTTAGTTCTTCCAGGAGAATAACTCTTTTTGACCATCCTGCGTGTTCCCCTCATCTCAGTGAGACTGAGAACCTTTGGGGAAGTTTACAAAAATGGACAATAGTTCCAGACAGTAGATGCCCCTCGTATGGCCGTCTTCACCACTTGGAAAAATGTTCCCACTCACCTCATGCATCCAGCATGCCGCAATGAATTTTTAAAGTGATCAACAATAACGGTGGAGCTACTCATTACTCTTTTTTTGGAGGTGTGTTCCTAAATTTTTGATCAGCTGTAAAACAGCCTGTTTCAGTTTAAGCTTTGTTTTCAGTAAATTGCATGCTCATTAAATGCTTTGTCTCACTCCCATTTCTTCTTGCTGCATGTTGAAGCTGTACTTGGAACTTGTTAAGATCCAACCATGCAAAATATGATTTTTTTTTTTGCCATTTTTCAAGTGGTCTTAGACTTTTGATCAGGAGTGTGTTTACTGTAGATGATTCCATATTTAAAGACTTTTTTTGTTTTTCTGTCCAGTCATGTTACTTTTGTTGCCCCGTTGAGACGTGTTGCTGCCTTTTTATGATGAATAGTTACAAATCTTTACATTCTGTTTTTATGGATATTTTTCACAACGTCCCAGCTTTTTAGAATCTGGTGATTTCAGCTCGGATTATCATCGGATAATGAAGACTTTAAAGAGACTAATGTGTACTGTATACAGGGAGTGCAGAATTATTAGGCAAGTTGTATTTTTGAGGAATAATTTTATTATTGAACAACAACCATGTTCTCAATGAACCCAAAAAACTCATTAATATCAAAGCTGAATGTTTTTGGAAGTAGTTTTCAGTTTGTTTTTAGTTTTAGCTATTTTAGGGGGATATCTGTGTGTGCAGGTGACTATTACTGTGCATAATTATTAGGCAACTTAACAAAAAACAAATATATACCCATTTCAATTATTTATTTTTACCAGTGAAACCAATATAACATCTCCACATTCACAAATATACATTTCTGACATTCAAAAACAAAACAAAAACAAATCAGTGACCAATATAGCCACCTTTCTTTGCAAGGACACTCAAAAGCCTGCCATCCATGGATTCTGTCAGTGTTTTGATCTGTTCACCATCAACATTGCGTGCAGCAGCAACCACAGCCTCCCAGACACTGTTCAGAGAGGTGTACTGTTTTCCCTCCTTGTAAATCTCACATTTGATGATGGACCACAGGTTCTCAATGGGGTTCAGATCAGGTGAACAAGGAGGCCATGTCATTAGTTTTTCTTCTTTTATACCCTTTCTTGCCAGCCACGCTGTGGAGTACTTGGACGCGTGTGATGGAGCATTGTCCTGCATGAAAATCATGTTTTTCTTGAAGGATGCAGACTTCTTCCTGTACCACTGCTTGAAGAAGGTGTCTTCCAGAAACTGGCAGTAGGACTGGGAGTTGAGCTTGACTCCATCCTCAACCCGAAAAGGCCCCACAAGCTCATCTTTGATGATACCAGCCCAAACCAGTACTCCACCTCCACCTTGCTGGCGTCTAAGTCGGACTGGAGCTCTCTGCCCTTTACCAATCCAGCCACGGGCCCATCCATCTGGCCCATCAAGACTCACTCTCATTTCATCAGTCCATAAAACCTTAGAAAAATCAGTCTTGAGATATTTCTTGGCCCAGTCTTGACGTTTCAGCTTGTGTGTCTTGTTCAGTGGTGGTCGTCTTTCAGCCTTTCTTACCTTGGCCATGTCTCTGAGTATTGCACACCTTGTGCTTTTGGGCACTCCAGTGATGTTGCAGCTCTGAAATATGGCCAAACTGGTGGCAAGTGGCATCTTGGCAGCTGCACGCTTGACTTTTCTCAGTTCATGGGCAGTTATTTTGCACCTTGGTTTTTCCACACGCTTCTTGCGACCCTGTTGACTATTTTGAATGAAACGCTTGATTGGTCGATGATCACGCTTCAGAAGCTTTGCAATTTTGAGACTGCTGCATCCCTCTGCAAGATATCTCACTATTTTTGACTTTTCTGAGCCTGTCAAGTCCTTCTTTTGACCCATTTTGCCAAAGGAAAGGACGTTGCCTAATAATTATGCACACCTGATATAGGGTGTTGATGTCATTAGACCACACCCCTTCTCATTACAGAGATGCACATCACCTAATATGCTTAATTGGTAGTAGGCTTTCGAGCCTATACAGCTTGGAGTAAGACAACATGCATGAAGAGGATGATGTGGACAAAATACTCCTTTGCCTAATAATTCTGCACTCCCTGTAATCTCAAACTATGCATTTTACTTTAAATGGCTTTTTAATCACACCCCCAGTTCACCACCTGCATGTTTATTTATAGAGACATCATGATTTCATCTTTTAAAATAAAATTTAAAACAACTTTTTTCTCTTTTTTAAAGTCTCAACTTCAACAAAAAAAAACCCAAAACTTACCCAGCGTGTGTGTTTCATGTTTAGAAATGACTGAAAGATTTGTTGAAGTGAAGTGTTTTGAGTTTTGTTCAAAAAAGAATGACTTCATATAGGAAAAAAAAATATATCACATATGCAGGACACCTTAAACTAGTTTTTTAATTAAGCAGCAAGGCAGAACAAAATCAGGGCTGTATCAAGACACGAGGACTAAACCCCAATTGAACCAGACCCAGAACTGATCCGGAATTAAAACAGGACACAACAGTTCAAAATCAGGACTACTGAGGATTTAACCAAGACAGAACCAGAATCAGAACTAGATGATAGTAGCACTAAAAATCATCATAGACCTGCACTACACTTATTTTTTAATTCTACCAAAGTACAATATTTAGATTCAGAAAAGTTTATATAATTATTTAGTCTTGTTGTGCAAACAAGCCTGCAGAACTTAATAAATATAGAATTTGAAAATTAACAAATGGTATCTAAAAAGTTACACTAGGTACGAAATACATGTTCTGATGAGTTTTGGCAAACAACCATTTGGCTAACATGTGTGTCTCACCTGCTGTCTCTCTCTCGCTCTGTTCCTCTCTCTCCCTCTTTGTGCTGACAATCAAGCCAAACACCAACATCATCAAATATACAGTTGAAACCAGATATTTACAAACTCTTCAGATAAAAACACAAACACTTTTTTAATTGTAACATCAAATCAGACTAAATGTTTATTTTTTTTAGATTGATAAATATAAAAAAAACACATTTGTTAACTTTAAGAGTAAAGAGAGAAACTATCTGTATTTCTTAATTGCAAATGGCACCAAATTGTATCCAAACTGAGCCACACTTATGGAGCTCCACAGTTCTGTTCCTGGTGTTTTGGTTGATATCTCTTGATTTTCCCATGTCAAAGAAACAGGCTCTGTGTTTTGCCTTATATGCATCCACAGGTGTGTCACCAATTTACTCACATGGACTCTACTAGCCTATCAGAAGCTTCTTCAGCTCAGAATGGAATCGTCTGGAGTTTTCTTATTAATTAACAATAAACTTAGTGTATATGTACTCCTAAATTTGATGAAAGTGATAAAAAATAGACAGCTCTCTCTTTATTCTGACATTTAACTAATTCAAAAGATCTTTCAATATTTATTTATCTAAAACAAAGCAGGTTTACTCTAAATTGATGTTTAACAAAAAAAAAAGGTTTTTATGTTTTTCCCTAAAGTGTATGTAAATATCTGGTTTCAACTGTGAATATACTGCTGTGTATTGAAATTCCTCTTGTTTTGCATAGAAATATACTGAACAACATACAAAGCATAATATATAAAATAACATCTACCTGAGTTTTTTCTTTGAAAGAAGACCCTTATGTCCATTGTTGTGTTCATCAGTAAATAACTGAAACCGATCAGTGCTTGTTTAGCCCAATAAGCTACCCCCCTGCTCCGCCGATGGCGTTCATCAGTGGAGTCTGAGAAATGGACGAGGCTGCGTCTACCGCCTGCTCAGAGGGACACGCCCTTACTAAGGTCAGTGCTTCAAACCTCACAGCTCAGATTTGATTCTATAGCTCGGGCACAGGGTCAAAAGTCAGGACTGATTGCTGAATGGCTGTGTGTAAACCTGCAGGAGACCACAGCAACACTCACAGGCAGGCTAAACACCTGAAACTCAGGTAAAGTTGAGATGTTTGTTAAAATAATGAGTATAAAAGCCATAATCGCAAATTATCTTAAGGGCTTTATGTGAAGCTGCAGTTTTATGTGAAAATGTTGTTATCGTTCCACCATCAGACTGAAGGCGTCCTGCCCATCCCCACCCAGCACCTGTGGAATGTACCTGAGTACACAGGCTTACAGACTGACGCCACAGCACATTCACAGTCTGTTCTGGGAGCTGTAAGCCAGTCACTGTGTGTGACTCTCCCCAACCGGCCACCACTCCCCGAGCCTGGTACTGTGGGAGGTTTCTTCCTGTTAAAAGGGAGTTTTTCCTTCCCACTGTCGCCAAAGTGCTTCTTCATAGTGGGACATTGTTGGGTTTTTCTCATATGTATGGGTCTACCTTACAATATAAGTTGACTGTTGTTGTGATTTGGCGCTGCTAAATAAAAATTGAATTGAACTGAATTGTGATGGCCGTTGGTCAGGGTGAGTCAGGGCGCTGCTCCTGACTCGCCCGTCGTGTTATCCTGAATCTCAGTGCATTCATGTTAAAGTTCATTTTCCGTGTCCTCCTATGTGTCACACTGAAACACACAAAAGTGATACAAAGTGACATAAAACGACGTCTGGATGACACGAAATGACAAATTTCATGTGAAGGATTCTGGTTTGTGTTTCCTGCTCTTATTTTGAAGTGCACAGGCACAGAGGAGTCCAGTGTTTACCCTTCTTTCAGCTCTGCTTTGGTCTCCCCCACCTGCTCTCTGCAGGACTACATGCTGCAGCAGACGATGCTGAGGGTCAAAGATCCGGCTCGCTCGCTGGACTTCTACACTTGAATCCTGGGCATGATGTAAGTCCTCAGTCTGATCCCAAACTTCTCCCGTGCTGCTCTGCCCTAACCGCCCCAGTGCTCTGTGCTCTCTAGGCTGCTGCAGAAGATCGACTTCCCTTCAATGCACTTCACCTTCTACTCCCTGGGTTACGAGGACAAGGCGGACACCCCGGCAGATGTCAAGGAGAGGACAGTGTGGACATTCTCCCGCAGAGCCACCCTGGAGCTCACGCAGTACGTATGGAAACAACCAGTTCAACAGTTAAACTCGATATGAGTATTATTTATAATAAATAATATTCCTCCACCTGTCAGTAACTGGGGCACGGAGTCTGATGCAGATCTGTCATACCACAACGGGAACAATGAGCCGTGAGGATTTGGTGAGAACTTGTTTGTTCAACGTTCAGACCGTTTCGTTGGCTTCTCAATGCTTGACTTGTTGTGGTTGTCACTGCTGTCCTGCTTCCACGCAGGTCACATCGGCATTGCTGTTCCTGATGTTTACGCTGCCTGCAAGTTATTTGAAGAGCAAGGAGTGAGGTTTGTCAAGAAACCAGAGACAGGTGAGTTTTTCAGTCAGCGGTCCAGCCTCAAAACACCACCATAGTGAAGCCAAACTCCACTGTTCATCAATCAGCCCCTACCTGTCCTGCAGGTGGCCTTTCATTAACTGATTTTTTTTAAACTGAAAAAGCTTTTGAGCCTCTGTGACTGGTGATTAGATTAAACATTGTGAAGTTTGAAAAAGTAAAAAAATCTTCCTCAGTCTTGAAGAACCTCGTCTGCGCTCTGCTGCTGACACGTCTGTACCAGCAGGGGGCGCACAGACACAGCTGGTCAGATCGCCTGTTTGAGTTGAGGCCTGTACTTTGCAAGGAGTGGATGGAAGTCAGCTTCTCTCCTTGAACTTCACTGATGACAGTCTGTTTCTGCTGTCGCAGGTAGAAGGAAGGGTCTGGCCTTTGTTCAGGACCCGGTGCGTGCTGGATCGAGATCTTAAGTCCAAACAACACGTTCTCCCTCATGTCGTCTTAGAGTCGCATCACTGAAACAGAGGAGGACTGTACGTTATGAACGTTATGTCATATTAACAGTAAAGGATATAATAAAGTAATGTGGCACATTTACGTTTTAAATGGATAAAAGCACAGATGGTCAAACCTGCTCACTGTTTGTGCTGTTTTTTTCATTATTCCAGATGTGCAGCACTTCGCTGAACAGCTGTTTTTAAATGTGCCATAGAAATAAACTCACTTGACTTTGAGTGTTTCTATGTCATGCTGCTTTCTACTTCAATTCCACTATATGTTGAGTGTAACTGTTATACTTTTTACTTCATGACATTTATTTGAAATGGTATGTAGTAAGAGTGATATACATATATTAAGCGGTGTTTTTTCATGTCAGACATCTGTATGAGTGCACAGAGCTGCACACGCATGGACATCCTGCTTACTGTATTTATTTCTGATCAAATTACTTGTTTTTGCACAAATTCAGTTTTCAGAATTATGTTTGCAGCACACACTGTCTGTATATAAAAGATGGAAGATTTCCTGCTCTGAAAAATAAGGCTGAAGCACCTTAAACCTGTGTTCTTTGTCTTGGCCAGCAGAGGGCGACTCCTGCGTCAGCAAACAGGTCTCAGCTCTGATCTGAGGGAGGGTTTAAAGATGGTAGACGGCGACCATGTTCAGCTTGAGACTTCCGAAACTGTCACTGTGTATTTTATACAGTTATCAGTACTTTTACTTGTAATGGAGTATTTTTATTGTGAGGTATTTGCACTTTTAACTGAAGTCAAACAGCCGAGCAGTAAATGGAATCTGATGAATTTAAGAGATGAAAATGTGTCATCAGTTTGTAAGTACTCACTACAGTGCCCAGCTCACGTCCTCCTCGCTGTAATCCGTCCTCTCCCTCTGTGAGGATATAAAGCATGAATCATGTCACCTAATTTACTGCCACTTGATTCAAAGCCGCGTCGCAGCGTGAGAACCGTGTCGGCTGACCGGAGCAGATTTACGGCCCGCAGCGTCGTTCCCAGGGCTGTCGGCCTTTAATCCTCCACTGAGCTGGAAGTGACACTGTTTTGTGCTCCGGGAGGATTTACTGGCTGTAACGGCGATTGAGCCACAAGACAAAGGCAAAGACAAGTGTGTGTGTGTGTGTGTGCGTGCATGTGTGTACAGTGTGGTTGGTCACACATGCCATCATACTGAGGTAAAAACGTTTGCCTCGTGGTGGACGACCTGCTGTTTTGTCCAGCCCTGAGGAAGATCACGTGACCTGACTGAATAGGTGAAGTCAGCTCACCTGGTCTCACACATGTAAAAGCCCCTCCCCCCTCACTGTAGTGTTGTCTCTGCAAGATAGTCTGTCTCATTTTTGTGCGTCTTTGTATTCATGTCACTTTGTCTCAGGATTGTTTTGTTGTTTTGTTACGGTCCTTCCCTCGTGTCTTTCTGGTTTCTCTGAACTTTTTCATCTCATGTTGTGAAAGGAGTAATTTTCTCTTTGTTTTTGGTTACCATCATTTTGTGACTCCTGGTAGAAGTGTTGTTTTTGTCGTTGCATTTTTCTGTCATTTTGCTGTTTTTCTGGTGTATATTTGCAGCTCTGTCTCTTTGTACTTTGCCCTTTATGGCCAATTTTTTTGATTTGTTTCTGGAATTTTTAAAGCGTCTTTTTGTATTGTTTTTGCCACTTTCTGGTCATTTTATAGTCATTGTGTCTTTTTGTGGTCATTTTCTTTTGTTTTTGTGCCTTTTTCTGTCAAATAACTAAGGATATTATTTCTCTCATGGTAGCTTACGTGTTTGTCATTGTGTCTATTTAAGGACATTTTTCTGTTTCTTTTTTACATTTTGTGATCGTTTTTAATTTTGTCTGGTCTTTTTATTGTCAGTAAGTCTCTTTATGGTTCAGTGAAACACAATGATGAAACATGCATGTAATTGCCACCTCATTACTGTGGTAATTATGACGTTATGAGGTGGCATTTACATTGTGAGAGATCTCATGCCTTACCTGAGATCTCTCTCTGAACACTAACCCTCAGTAACTGCTGAGAGTTGTTTCTTATTTTTTTGTTAAAAAATAGTCATAAACTCTTTACTGCAAACACATTTCTGAATATTCTGTCCACCATATTAACACACATGATGGTGGAAAAATATCGGAGACGCTTGTCAGTACACAAAAAAACACCTTTTATGAAGCAGAAAAATCATTTTACAGACTTCAACGCTGCCTGACACGTCAGAGTCAAAAACAGCGGCAGAGCTGCTGTTTCGGGTTGCAGTAGAGCAACAGGTAAAGAGCCCGGTTCACAATTTAATTATAGATATTTAAAAAATAAATAAATAAAATAAGAAAAAGACGTCACGACTCGAGCTTTCACTACAGCAGCAAATCTGTTTAGTCGTCTTTATTTGTACAAGGCACACAAGGTATCAGAGACATTTGGCTCAAAGTTCAGTGACAGTTCACCTTTTTTAACCTTTAAAGAAGATTTCATATAATCAAATAGCAATATTATTTATTTAATATTGAGCTTTCTGAAGTCTGCTGGGGAACACTTTTCTGTCACTTCATAGATTCTCCATCAAATCGATCAAATACGACAGAAGTCCGTTTGTGTTAGTCAGGTTAAACGTGAACGTGAGTTTGTGTCAGGTTTGCTTTAAAAGACGCTGGTGTGCTGGAGTCTGTGGTTAATCACCTGTAGATGGAGCTTCATACCTGTGTGGACAGATTTCTTTAACACCATCAAACTGCAGCTGAGAGAGTCAAAGAGTCAAACTCAAGGGGACGCTTGAGTTTGAGGGGTGCACAGTAAGCTGGTGGTGCGGCTTGGTTATGTGTCCCTCACAGTGCTGCGTGACACGCTGACAGCCGTTTTTCAGCGTACAGGGTTTCTGCTGTGAAGGGCTGTATTTTAAATACAGGAAGCTGAAGTAGAAACACCAACCACAGCCTGCTGGCTATTAAACCTGACACATGAGACCAGTGCCTACCCCGGCCCTGCTGCCCCCTGATGTGGACCGCACAGCAGGTGCATCAAAGTGAAAAAACACCTGGTGTGTGGCGGTGCAATGGGATGTGATAAGCAGCATTACCTGGCGTCTTGTCGGTAGCTTCTCAGTTTTAAAAACTGGAACAATAAGCTAGTTTTTAACAAACAGGAGGAAACTGGGCATCTGTTGGGACCTATTTTCAGTGGCACTCATTCACATCTCACCTTTTAGTGAGCATTTGGGCAAGTAGCATTGTATATGTGGGGTTGAGGTAAATTAGTAATAAACAATATTTAACCTGACTTATCTCGGATAAACAACAAAGTTTTTGTGAGTTTGAAGCAGCTGAAACATGAAAACTATGCTCAGAGGAGACAAACCACGCGTTCCTGTTCTGAATCGAGCCAGTGTGTGAAAGCAGCAGGTGGAAGTCAGTCACAAACATCCCCAAGAAGTTAATAACGAGATGCTAACACCAGCCGTGGAGCTCAAACATTTCCAGGCTGTTAAACTGTCAGCAGAGGTTAGTGAGCAGCACACAGTCAGAAAGCTCCGACCTCGGTTCCCCACGGCCTGTAGGGTTTACCGCTGCTGCTGTGTGGAGTCTGCGAGGAAGAGGAGGAGGAGACGGGGGGACTGGCAGCAGAGGAGGTGAAGGAGGAGTGAGGGAGGATGGGAATGCCTCCGTGGAGGGCGATGGGAAACGACGCTGAGAGGGAAAGCAGGGAGGCGGAGAGAGGGGTGGGGGTGCAGGGGAGCACGAGGGATGAGGAAGAGGAGGAAGAAGGCGAGGAGGAGGTGGAGTCTGCATGGGAAGAAAAGGAGGAGGAGACAACACCGCGCTGGGAGCCTCCGCCTCCTCCAACGTCTGGAGAAACCAGCCCGCTAAGTCTGTAGGGCAAAGGACGAAAGGCGGCCAAAGCAGCCGCCCAATGGTGCGGGTGGTGGAACGGGTGAGGCAGGGGGTGGGGCTGCTGGGGGTGGTGTGACGAATGGGAGGCAGTTGTAAGGGCGGCGGCGTCACGCTGGGAGGCACAGGAGGCGAGGTGGGAGAGAAGGCGGGAGCGCAGTGGGTCGCCGGAGTCGAGCCCCTCCACAGCGCTCAGGTAGCGGGAAACCTCAGTCACGCACTCCCTGAAGCCCAGAGACAGGAAGTCCAGGGCGAGAGCGTGGGCGTCGAAATAACCTGCAGGCAGAAAAGGGCGGGGTTAACATCATGGAGGGAGGTGGGGCTTAAAATCAGATTCTAAATCAAATTGAAAAATTATGAGGGCAGCCAGTCATTACAAACTCCACCAGAAACACAAACGTCACCAGAAACACTAAAACCTGTCACTTTGGGGTGACGGGGTGTTGGTTTAAGCTCAGCTGTGGGAGGACAGGTGAGCACAGGTGAAGCTGAAGGTTCAGGGTTCAGTGTCTGATCAGTCTCCTATTTATGCACCATGCTGGGATCTATGCAATGTAGCAGTAACCTGTAAGCTGGTTTGTTAATTGGCCAGTAAAATTAGAATAATAATTTTTAAAAAAAGAGTGGAAGACAAGAAAGAAGAGTCGATCACCTGAGCAGGTGATGCAAACACTGTGCCTGTGTGTCATGTTGGGACACACAGAGCAGTGCTGACATCAGTTACACATTAAAATGTCTATGAAATAAAAGTCTGCTCATGTCTTCATTGAGCATGTATGTTACCGCACAGAATAACACCCCCCCCCCCCACCGCACAATCACAACCTCCAACCACAAACTCCCGTGCAGTTCACTTCATACCTCAAACACTGAGTAAACAATTAAACAAATAAAAGTAAACTGCAAGAAATCACAGGTAGCAATAAAATAAACTACTGACTCTTTTACGCCTCGTCCACACCTACACAGGTATTTTTGAAAATGCAGCCGTTTCTATGCGTTTGGCCCTTTCGTCCACACGTAAACAGCATTTCGAATCACCGAAAACTGAGACTTTTTTTAAACTCCTGTCAGGTTGGAGATTTTTGCGTTTACCTGTGGAGCAGGAATACGGAGTTCGTCACGCAACGTCAAAGGTATGTCCCCGTTTTCACATCACGCTGTGCGCCACGTTATTGTTTACATGAGATGAATTTCTACAATGGCGGATAGAGATAAAATACTGTTACTGTTACTCTTACTATCTGCAATTTTTACACGCTTACATATACACACGCAGTTACTGTCCCTCTATTTAGAAAGGCAGAGGCGTCATGGTGTAATTATTTTATGTGTAGTTGTTTTTTTTCCTGTGTAATAATATTCAACATCGCTATCAATGCATTTTTCAAAAAATGCCTCTCTGTGCAAAAACATAAACAGCTGTGGGATACTGTTTGTCTGTGATTTGAACCGGGGGAACAAATCGTGGCAGGATCAGCCTGATATTATTTGTATCCCACTGTAACTTTACTGTATAAAGAGCTGACATCTCCAAAATGTCAGGAGTAGTTAGTCATTATAAGAAGTGTTTGTGAACTAAAATTCCACAATGTGAGATACTGTTTGTCCCTCTTTGGGAACCTCTGGATCTGGGGTGTCCAACTCCAGGCCTCGAGGGCTGGTGTCCTGCAGGTTTTAGATCTCACCCTGGGTCAACACACCTGAATCAAATGATTAGTTCATTACCAGGCCTTTGGAGAACTTCAAGACATGTTGAGGAGGTAATTTAGCCATTTAAATCAGCTGGACGTGTCTAAAACCTGCAGGACACCAGCCCTCGAGGCCTGGAGTTCAACACCTGTGCTCTGGATTAACCAATAATCTGAGCTTTCGTGTTCTTCTCTGTCTCGGTCCTCTGTTTCCATTTTCTTTGGAGTCTAATGATGATGTTCAGGTTGTCAGTCCTGTTTTTCTGTCTCTGTCTCCGTGTTCACTGCGGGTCTTCTTGTGTCTGTTTCAGTTTCCTTTGGTTATTTCTTGTTCATGTCCTGTGTTACCTACCTCCCATGTGTGTGTGTGACTGCTTTTACTTTTGTCTTGTTGCCCTGCTGCTGGATGTTCAGGCTAGTGTGTATAAATAGTCCTTCCCCTGTATTCCCTGCCATGCTCCCTCTTTTTGTTTGACTTTTCCGCCTCATTTTTTCTTATTTATTGATTTATTTGCAGACGTCTTTATGCCTGAGCTGTATTTTGTTTCTTTGTTTTTGCAGTAATTCGGGAAAATAAAGTCTCGTCTTCTATTTACCCCGGCTGTGCTTCAGGAGCGGACTGGAAGGTAACTGGCTGCAGGCACTTTCCAAAATCAGCGCTGCACACTTTGAAGCATGCAGTACAGCAGAGATGCCTAAATTTCTTTAAAAAAAATGTTGACCATGGAGGCAGGCCTGATCCCTTCAGATGTAACATAAAAAGTACTGTGCATAAGTTTTGCGTTTACTGTGGCTTGGTTCATTTATGTTTGTCTGAAGCTCTGAGGAGCATTAAAACAAAAGTGGCCTGAGTCTAAATCCCAGAAACCCGACATATTTTATTTTATTTTTTTAAACAATGTGACGTATCTCATTACTGAAAAGGTCTGCAGTGGAGTGAAGATCGGAAGTGATGTAAGCCTGTGGAGTGACAATATTCAACACTTTCAAGTGACGCTCAGCTTCACTGTGTGTGACAAACGGCCGTCATTGCTTCCCAAACACTTCCAGAGAAACGTTTGCACTATGATTTCAGTTTGTGAGAGCCAGACGTACTCTCAGCTCCGTCTCTGCTGCTGTAAACCCAAACAAATGCTGCACAGACCGCCTGTGAACGCAGCCAACACTGCCCGCCCCCCACCTCCACCCATCCACTTTATGAAAGCAAACAGCGCTGCTCAGGGTCAAGTACTGCTTTTATCCCTGCAGCGTTTTCCCATGGACTCACCACCGCCTCTCTCTCTCTCTCTCTCAATAACACACACACACACAGTCCTGTTTGTATCACTTCAGAGGACATCACACTGACGTACATTCAGTCACTTTCTGCCTACTTAACTTAGAATATTCCAAAACCTGACTGTGCATCACTTCCACACTGACGACCTCCCAGTACATACCCAAACTCTGTTTTTATGCGAGGTCAGCAGATCAAAATCCAAACCCTGATCAGTCATGGCCTAGCTACCAATCAGCTGTTGTTACCATAGTGTAGAAAATCATATTGTGGTAGTATGGAGTAATGTGGGTACCTTTTCCTCCTGTGGCCTGCAGCATCTTCAGGTGATCCACAGTCATCTGGAGGATTTCTGCCTTCTCCAGTTTAGCTGAACTCTGACAGAGAGGGACGACAGATAACAGTTCACACCGATTCCAGTAAAACATCATCTTTTGAGGGTGACTCCAAACCAGGCCTGCGGGTTGATCCACTTTAACCAAGTACTGAAGTTTTACATGAAATAAAAACCATGTTTGCAGCATACTTGGAGTGAGTTTATTGCAGCTGTCCATCCACAAAAGCTTCTGATCAAAAGTCCGATTAAAATGTAACTGCTAAGCAAAGAAAACTCATGTAATGCATCATCTGTAAAATCTTCCACTTGGAGCGTAACATCCAAGTGATTAATGCTTAGTAATCTAAAAATACAAACTGCTGTAGATTATATCTGTGTTTTTGTAAAATCCATTAAGACTGCGACAGTTTAATGCACTGAGCAACAATTTGTAAACAAGCCCACATGCATGCTGCGTTAAATGTTTTCAAGACAACTACGCTGATTATTTCAGGTTTCTTCTCGCATGTATGTGAAACTCCTCACTGCCTACTTCACCTGTCTAGTGTTTAGTTTTAGACCTCATGATTTATTAATCCATCTGTCTGCTACTTCTAAGGTCAAATCTTGAAATTTCCCATATAAGAAAACATTTCTTTGCAGATGACACTCAAATGTATTTTGGAGTTGAGTGGAAGCGCTGCACAGACACGTGGCTGTGTCTCAATTCAGGGACTGCATCCTTCGGAGGCCGCATTTGAAGGCTGATTACGTCAAAGCGACGCGACGAAGGATGTCCCTATTGGAAGGCTGCTCCAAATTAGGCTGACAAATGCGTCCTTCATTTCCCCGAATTTGAAAGATGGGTCGATGTATCCTTAGTGGCCCAACCTATCCCAGAATTCATAGTGTGGCCCAGCCATTTCCAGTTTCCAACAATGGCGGCAGCTACTTAGTTGTAATATTACTCTTATTACTCTTTTCAATACTAGTATTTTCATAATGATATAAAATTCTTGTCAAATGCGGCAATGGTGGAGGAGCGCAGCTAAAGAGTTTGAAATATTGCTCTTTCTGGGTCACAATATAAAGTTTTAACATATTTTCAGGCGAGAAAGTAGGTGTGTAAACTTCAAATATCTGCTCGGTTTATCAAGACATCACATATCGCCAAAAGTGCTCTGTCATTTTCGGAGAAGTCTGTTACCCGCCAACTCGATAGCTGACTGGGTGATGAAGGCTCACTAGAGCCCGGCAAGAACAGCAAACTCCCGGCACATCGTTTTCAGACCCCGCGTGGTCTTACACTACTCAGGTTAAACATGATATATAAGTCACTTAGATAACTTAAAAATGTTATTGTTTGGCTTTTTTTGGTTTTTATTTGTCCCTGAGTAAATTTGTTTGGCTGAGATTAAAGTTATAGTTCACACACAGCTGAATAAACGTCAAACAGAAAACTGATCAAACAGAAGTATGAGACGGTCGAGAATTGACTTCAGTGACCTGTCATATTTTAGATAGCGAGAAGCAGACGGCTGAGTTTATTAAACTCCACTGAGACAGCTGGTGACATAAATCTGAAGGCTAGACTGTCCCATTTCACAGCCTCACACTTCTGGCCTTCTCGGTCTTCGCAGAACCCGGCCTTTGCGGTCAACGTGGGCTGGGTCCTCCTAAGGATGCAGCCCCTGAATTGAAACACACCCACTGAGCACGCAGCAGGTAAACAGGAGACTGTCGGTCGGTACCTGTTTCTCAAACGCTGTTGGGACAAGTCTCCGTAACTCCGACAGGCTGTTATTGATTCTGTCTCTGCGTCTCTTCTCGATAATCTTAAGAAAAAATATTAAAATCAGTTGAAATCATCACCGTTGGATACTCCTGTACACATCCGCTGACAGAAACAGTGACCTTACCCCTCTGCGTTTTTTCCTCGCCATCACTTGCGTCGTCGTGGTTGGAGAGCCACATCTTACCAAAGATTCTTTCATGTGTCTGCGGAAAATAAACGAACTGTGGAAATTTTTTTTTCTCAGACCTTTTCAGGCATGCTCAGAAGAAGAAAAGAAGCCCATGATGCACACAAGAAAATTTTTATGAATAACTAAAAATAAAAAGTTAGATTTTATTAAAATAATGTCAGGAAATCATCAGTGACCCCCCCACACACACACATAAATTATCACCTCAGTCTCTCTGCATAATTTTCCTGGTGGTGCACAAAGATCCCTGCAGTGTCTCTGTGCCCCACCAGGGGGACCCGCCCCAGAGTTTGAGCACCGCTGTGTCGACATAAACATGTGAACACCGGGACTGCAAAGTTTATTCCTCTGCTTATTTATGAGAGATGAAGGTTAGAGAGAGAAGAGTAAACGCTGCAAAAATCTGTGTGACAGATTTTTTATATTTATTTATATTTCATCATGTGTTTGTCTTCATTTCTTATCTCTAACCCATCATCCACTCACTCCTCTGCAGATCATCCCACTTAGTGTAGAATATTAATAACACTGCATGCTTGGATAAAATATAGTAGATTTTATTAGACTAAACTGCCCAATTTTATATTAACATATAATAAACGAGCACCGCATCTTCTTACAGAAAACATTTACTAGAGTGTAAGTCTGACGTATTTAACTTCACTGTTTCCATTTCATGCTTTGTTCGTTTCACCACCTTTAAGATATTAATACTGCGACAATTAAATTTAGATAACGACAAAGATTGTTCAGTTCTACAGAAATAGTCTTGTAACAATTTTGTAACACATTTAATAAAATGTATGCCGTGATTTCTTTATACAGTGGTCTTTGAACTGTTCCGGTGAAAAAGCAGCTCCTTTAAACTCTGCAAATTACTACACAAGATTTCGGAGAGACGAAGCTGGTTTTGATTTCCTTTCTTCTCATCTTCTTCTGACACCGAAGGTTTATCAGGCGATCCTTCGAATGGGGAGTAACCCTTAACTTGGGAACCGCTCAACTAAACTGATCGTATTAAAAGCAGATAAAAGCAGCTGATTACACGCTGATGGATTTCTATTAAATGCATGCATTTGACTGCACCAGTTCACTTTAAAGGTATTTATAAGGGTGTATTTAGAATCTGCAGTACCTTTATTTTACTGAAGTATTTGAGCATTTCACCAACAGTGAACATAGAATAGAATAGAATAGAATAGAATAGAATAGAATAGCCCGTTACTGCCATTATACATGTACAACGAAATTGTGGGTGCTCCACTCCAGCTGTGCAGGAATAAAGTAAAATATAAATAGTAGAACATGTGGAATAAACCGAGCCCTTTAAATTCACTTTTAAATTCAGAAATACAAAACTGAACAAAACCAAAACAAACAAACCATGAAAAGTAACTTGGAGGGAAAATTAGCTGAAAGTAAAATTTTATTGTTTTGAACTTTTTCCAGCTTTGAGCGGATTTTAAGGTTCAGTGACGTCACTCGGTAAAAACGAGCGCAGTTTTCATCATGTTTATTCTCCTTTGCCTTTTCTTTCAGGAATAATTAAAAGCTTGTGCTCATCTCGGTTTTTAGGAGATCTGCTGAATTAGCAAACGTTTTTGTTTGACTCATTTTTGAAGCACAAAGTCCCTAAAACTGTATTTACATGTCTTATTTATGTTCCTTTTTTGTCTCATTCACTGGAAAATCTGATTAGAAATGAAAGGTTTGCCAATAATCTTTTGTGACATTTTATGAACCGCTAAAATTCCTCACATTTATTTTTAGGGCGATTAATGTTTGTTTAGACACATCAGTAATAAAGAGCTCCGTGAGCGTCAACATTTAGGTTGAAACGATGTGAAATATAAAGACATAAGCTAAACGAACTGCGATGTTTTCATTTCTGTCATAAGAAAAAGAGAAACGTGTGTGAAATCTCACCCCGGATAAATGTTCTCGCTGCCCACGTCGATGGTCTCCTCTACCTCGCTCTCCGCGGAGCTGCTGTCCTCGCACGGCCGCTTCATAGCGCGTTGTTGGCGGGGAAATGTGGCCGTCTGTCCCGGGAGGAGACGCGAAGGTTTCAAAGACTTCTTTTATTCCTGCGAATTTGCTGGCCGGAGATCAGACCGGAGTGAATGAATGATCGAAACCCGGTGGGTCCTGATGATCTGGTGTTAATGTGCCCTAAGAGCGTGTGCGGTTAATCCACGGGGTCAGGTTCCTGAGACAAAAAACGTTTTCTCCAAATAAAAGTCACGTTAGTTTCACAGGGTTCCGGTTTCTCTCAGCGGTGCGTGTCCGGCCAGAAGTCCGGGACAGGTGGACTGGGTGTCGGCTGCAGACTGGACTGTTGACCGGTGAGTCCTTCTCCTCCTTCTCCTGCTTCTCCTCCTCCTCCTCTGCCGCTGGAGCTTTCCCACGAAGCCTGGGAATCACACACACACTGTGAGGTGCGTCTGGTTCGGAGGGAGTACGCACGTACACGAGCGTGCGCATGCGTGCGTGTATGGGAACGAGGCCGTCAGAAAACAACGATTATATCAGGCAGCAGGTCTGAGAGTGACTGCTGCACCGCAAACCTGAGGTCCTCTGAAGCTCTGAGGTCCTTTTATTTCCAGCAGCTCACCCCACTGATGCTTTATTCCATAGTATAAAATACTTAAAAAAAAGTTTATAAAGTACTTTTCTCGTCTTACTGACTGCTTAGAGCACTTTAGCAAGAGGCTGATAGAGCAGAAGGCTGAAATGGCATCATGAAGGTTTTGGGTACATTCAGCTTCAGCCCACTGGAGGCAGGAGGTCAGTGAAGGTGGTGACCAAGTGTCCTCAGGCACGTCTTAACAGTGAAAACCTGCAGCTTGAGCTTTGGTCTCTGTGGTGTGATGGAATTAGAGATACATCAAATATTTTGGTCCAAATATCCTTTTTTTCCCCCTCAAAACAATAATAATATTTTCTTTAACACTCAATTTAACTCTAACACTCCATCCTAGAAGGACGTTGGTCAGGAAGCTGAATGTGGTCAGTAGGAAAAACAACACGAACTTGGAAGCGTTGGCCGGATTTTTGCAGGATGAAAGAGACTGATGCACGGACATCAGCGGTTACCATCGTGTAGTAAAGAGGGGTGAGTTGTATCTCAAGACACAGTAAGATGTTGGACCTCAGCTTGACATAAATGCTAGGAGAGCTGAGCACGAAACACCCACAGTCAGCTGACGGACATGAAGCAGAGAGGGCCAAATGTCCTGACCGAGAGAAGTCACTCACCAAATCGTTACTTCAAGTTCTTGTCTGTGAGTCTGAACTGTGTTTTGTGTATGTGATGTCACTTTGCTTTTGTTTTATTGATTTTTACACCAGATTCAATCTTCACTTTAAAATGAGGCTCTGACCCACTGGACCTGCATCCACCAATCCCTTGCTGCCATGCCGGGAAAAAAGGCTAGTGTGTGTGTGTGTGTGTGTCTGGTCTCTCTCACACGATGATTGGGTTTCAGTGAACACAGCCAGGAGCTGTGGGAATATCACACACACACACACACACACACACACACACACACACACACACACACACACACACACACACGCACACACACAGAAGCGTCTGTCTTTTCACACCTGCTAATCTGTTAGCGGTGCAACAAGGATTTAATGCAGGAATTATACTGTACCAACACACACACTGATACACACACTGATACACAGACTGGTCTCACTGCGAGGACTGACTAAAACCAAACTGGTCCTCACATTGACGCAGATACGAGCACACAGACTCACACAGGACCCCCCCCCCCCGTTTCTCCGTTCGTTCTGATAACTTCAAGTGGGCTTGTCAGCACCCTCTCATTGGCTGAGCTCCTCCTCTTTCTGTCCGGGTAATTACTGTAACAGTGAGTCTGTCTACACATCTACACAGCAAGGCCTTCATTAAAGCTCAAATCTGAAATGCACTGAAATCTCAGATTTTTCCTGCGGGATGGAAACCTCTGCTGCGGGTCAGTTAATGAAGACAGCAAGAACTCCAGGTGTTATCCAAGACATGAATGATGAATCCTGACTCAGTTTAAAGATCAGTAATTACATTTTTGAATCTTAAAAGGTCTGCTTACTTTACGCGTGCCTGCACGAAGTCATGAAATGACAGTACTGCACTTCTAACAAATTACCAGTCGAGTAACAACTTTAATTTAGCTGGAGTCAAATAGTCCGTACACATTCTGAGAACATCAGAATTTTTATTTCATCACTTCAAAAATGAAGCAGTCAGCTGTCCTCAGGTTTCGCTCTCCTGGAAGGTCAAGTCTAAGGGACAAAAGACTTACAGGAGAGGAGGTGAACTAAACCCATCAACTTTCAAAATAAAATACTTTAGGATTGTGATGCTCCTTCATATATCCATCCTGCAGGTCTCTCTCACTGCACCGCTGATGAGGCCGCCCGGTGAAACCGTAGTTATGATTTTTGCTGTTGTTGTGCTTCATTTCTGTTGTTTTAAATTTGGTAAAGCTAAAGTTTGGAACAACTCTGACTCATTTTATGAGGCTCATATTCGCCCTCTAACTTGGGAGTTGTGTCTTAAAGTAATACGCATTACTCTGTACTTTTAAGAAAGAAAAAGAAAAAGTAATGCATTATTTCACTTGTTGCTGCATGTTTTCAAGAATGAGGCTGATGTGCAGAGCTGCAGTAAGCACAGAGGGATGATGAACCTCTCCAAGAAGACCTCTGTGAAGCTCTAAGAAGAGCTACACTCATTACATCACTTAAGCATTATTCATATGAGGTCCACAGTGTATCTACACAAACCCTTACCATAATAGGAAAATCTTTCTTTATTACCACAAAGCTGAGAGCCAAGCTCACAGAGGAGCTCAGATAAAGTGCCAGCTTTGGGGTTGTGCTGAGTTTGCGCTTCATCGTCACATTCTTGTCACTTTGTGGCACTGAGCATGGTCCAGAAGTTTTAGCTCAAGCTGCTGTTTTAGTTCCATCTCCCACATGAATGACATGTGAGACAGCACACAGGAAATGGAATATTTGACTGTCCATCCACCCATCATGGAGATAAACAAAGTACAATAACTGTTATATTAGTTAGAGTGGCACCAAACACTGACAGAAACAGAAGCTTGGGTTTCTGCTGGACTGAAAAGTCTCACTCCAAGGTGTTGCCTTGCAGCTGTGGAGCTCAGGTGAAACTATCCCAGAGTTCAGCTGTGGACTGCATCTGGGACAAACTAACACAGCTCAGTTCATGCAGCCTCACACGGCGTCAGTCAGAAAACCTCTGCTTCTGAGCTGAGACGGAAAACAAAGGAACAAAAGAACAAACGAAAATAAATGAGCAGAAACTCAGATGTCAATTAAACACAGTTAGTTTCAGTTAAAGTT
Organism: Simochromis diagramma; assembly: GCF_900408965.1. Taxonomy (NCBI): domain Eukaryota; kingdom Metazoa; phylum Chordata; class Actinopteri; order Cichliformes; family Cichlidae; genus Simochromis; species Simochromis diagramma. The sequence goes on from NW_024387492.1 coordinate 23,233,690, forward strand.
GTTTTACAAGAGAAGCTGCTGCCAACGCACTCCCGGTTCTGTGTGTGTTGATGATATCAGAGGTTTATTGGTGTCGGGGGTCACAGAGGACAAGCAGGGCCATCCTATAGCAGGAAACGCAGCGTGTCGAGGGAGGAATATCTCTGTGTGTAGAGGGTAATATCTCAGGGAGCGCTGAGCCGGAGTGCTGGGCCGTGAGTCGGAAATCCTTTTGGAACAAGGGAACATGACTGGGAGGTGTGTGTGTGTGTCTGTTTATACACTGTGTGTGTGTGAGAGAGAGAGAGAATGGGAGGAAATGGTGTATTATTCTCAGTTAAATGGTGCTCGCCGCCCGTCCGTCGTTACGACGCCTCGGACCTCACACCACTCAACCCCTCGTTCCCACAGGACGTCCATTACACGCACGCACACACACACACACACACACACACACACACACACACACACACACACACACACACACACACACACACACACACACACCATAATTGTCATCTTTTTTCCAGAAAATAAGAAGAAACTCAATTTTTATTGCAATAACTTGTTAAAGTGATTAAAAGATGTTTTTTTCTTTTCTGTCTTCCTTTTTTATGTTTATCAGGTTTATCATGTTACAGTGTCCTTACAGACTGTTCAATGAACCCTCACACAGTTAGTTAAACATCTTTTCCTTGGGCTGAATCACAGACGTTATATGGTTTCAGACTCCTTCAGGCTTTAAGCACTGCTTCGGGCACATCACTTTTTATAGTAAGGCAGTGTGCTCAGAAACAACATGGAGCACGGCTCGTGTCTGAGCAGATAACTGCTGCTTTATGCGCCTCCCGCAGAGGCTTCAGAGTCCTCTGTGCAGTTTCAGCTCATGCTGTTTCACCTCACAACTCCTTTGAATTTTGGGAGGACCTGTGAGACTCCAAGCAGCACCATGGACATGCAAATCATGCAGCAGAAACCCTTTCAGCCTCTCTGCCTGTTTTCAGGGTGTTGCATCTGCAGCTGTCTGGAGTTTGATCCTTTTTCTTTCAGTTTTGTGTCGCTCTCCTTTGTCTCCTCCACAGCAGGACCGTTTTGTTTGCAGAGCTGAGTTTTCCACAGTTACATGGCATTTCCTCTGCTGCTGGGGTCCATTAGTGCAAATCTTATAATGGATGCGGAGCAGTATGGGGACGATGTTCATCAGCTCCAGATGAAGATGGTGGCGTTGGAGCACTCCCACGACTGGTACAGAAATCCTTGAGTTTTGCTGCCTGACCCTTTACGTAGAATGTGGGTCGTTGAATTTGCAGAGATTGTGGGACTTTTGTTCATCCATCCATCCATCCATCCGGACCAAAAAGCTAACAGCATGTAGCCGTGTACATCGAATGCTAACTGCTCGAAAAGTGCATCAAGACAAAGAAGCTAAAAACAAATCAAACACACGTTAAAAGCTCAGACGATGACTGATGCAGTGGGCAGTGTTCACCGATTTCCTTAGTTTCACTTTCAGCACAGAGACACTCTTGGTATCCTCACACGTCTGTCTCATCCGCAGGAGACAAAGTACCAAAAACAGCTCATCACTGCTGTTAGCCTGCCTCCTGGTGACCTTACAAACCTGCAGCATGTACACATATATAAAATCTACAGACCAATGATACACAACCACACCTAGATACTGAGTCTGCATCAGTTCACAGACACAGAATTTGAACGTGGAACCAGTTGGAACGCTGATGCTCTGTTCTGTAGGAACTGCGCAGCTCCGTGTTGCCACTGCACAGCATCCCGTCTTCTTCTGTCTACATCTGTGAGCTGAGGAGAGTAGCTGTAGACTTTAACAGAGGATCGTTGCCCCGTTCTGGTCTGAGGAGGATTCTAGCTGCTCAGCAGTCCTGCCACTGCTTTGTCCTGTTGTGGGTTTCATGATGCTCCAGATGTTCTCAGCTGGTCAAAGGTCTGGACTGCAAGCACATCAGCTCAGCACCCGGACTCTTCTCTTACAAAGCCGTGCTGCTGGAGTAGATGCAGTCTGTGGTTTAGCATCCTCCTGCTGAAATATGCAGGCCTTCCATGAAATGCACGTCTGGATGTGGACGTGTTTCTGTGTTCTATTGTCTATGAAATTTGGATTCATGAGATTAGCAAATCATTGCATTGTGTTTATATTTAGATCTTAAACAGCATCATGACACTGGTGGAACGTGCGCAGTAAATAACTTGCCTGCTGTCTGAGGATGCTCTCTGAAACAGCAGATCTGTGGATTCTTCTGGTAAAAGGAAATCAGCTTCTCTGTGAATACACACATTGAGTGATTGATGCCTGACATGTTTTTATTAGCAGCTTCCTGTGATTTGGTGTTTGGACAAAGCCAAGCCAGACACATCCTGCCCAGATACCATCTCTTGAAACACCTCCGAGTCCTGAATACTCCAAGTCCTGAATACCCCAAGTCCTGAATACTCTCTATAAATACATATACATATGGCCGATGTGTAAAAGAACACGATACAGCACCAACCACATTCTGTTTGGTGTGGAATGAATATGCTGACACTTTAGAGGGCGTATTCATGTTTTTATTCTTTGTGGTGGTTGGATTATTTCACATTCCTGCTGTGAATTAGCCCGGGGACAGACTGGTGACCCGTTCTGAGCGCACCCAACCTCCAGCCAGCCTCCCGTGACCCTGAGTAGAATAAGCATTCAGAAAAATGGATAGATGTGAATTCTGTACTTGCATTAAAACAGTCTGACACATTTGTTCTGCTTTCCCACAAAACAACAATAAAATTACAATTTATTTAATTATTTAAACCTCTACATGTGTCTTGTATTGCTGATGATCGTGTGCTGTGTTGCCGACACTCAGATAGGAAGTAGATTTAATTGAAAATGCTCACCAGCAGTACCAGATATTAAAACATCAGCACATCGATGGCAAAACTTTAAACCAAAGAGTAGATGCAGAAACGACGTCTGACCACTTTATATGTGAGAGCTCTTTATTTTCAAAGCGAAAAACTGAAGCGCGTTCTTAACACCTTTACAGGACGTCTGCATGCCAGTGGAGGTGGGGCTGAGGGGTGTTTATCAGCAGCTTTAATGCACTCCCACAGACTGTATGAATGTCTGCTGTCTGAGGACAGAATGCTCCATTGTTGTGATGAAGGAAGCTCACAGACTCGTCCTCTGGGAGCCGTGCGGTACGAATAACCTGCAGGTGCAGCACTACCCCGCTTCCTTCCTGTCACCTGACCTGTGTTTCTCATCGGGACACGATGCAGATGTGTGTGTGTGCGTGTGTGTATGTGTGTGAATCAGCTGTGTTTAAATGTCTCGCAGAGATTGTGATATTAAAACATGACAGAGAGTGTTTGAAGAGCGACTGAGATGTAAACGCTGACCGTTATTGACTCTTAGGGTCATTTTAACACTCACTTGACCTCTGACCTTTCCTCCACCTCCCCTCTAAGAAAAGAAAAGCTAAGTTAAGCAGAAGCTGTCTCATCAAGAACAGAAACAGAAGGAGAGAAGCACAGCGCCAAATCACAACAGCAGTCGCCTTAAGACGCTCAAAACCCCCCCAACAACAATCATTAGCACTATGCACTATGAGCAGGAATTGTAGCAGAACTGGACTTCCTCTCAGAAACACAAGTGCAGTAACAGTCCAGTTTAGTCCTGTGGATTTTTTTTGTAGTTCATTTTGGAACTTTTATACCTTGTCAGATATGCGCATGCACTTGGAATAAGTCAGTAAATATAACCTCCCAGCTCAGCGAAGAACCCTTGAAGACCCTTCACTTTATCAGCAGAGGAGGAGAACTGAGAGGAGAAGATGAGAAGTTCCCAGCAGAGATGAAGGTGGAAGAGTGTTGAAGGAGTTTAAGCCTCTAATCTCCAAACACCTCATCACACACTCAGGAACTCTCCGGAAAATCTGCAGTAAATGTGTGAGAGGTGAGGTTGTTACAGTCCAGACTGGAGAAAATACCTGTCAGCAGCTCCATCACATCTAAAGCACACACACACACACACACACACACACACACACACACACACACACACACACACACACACACACACACACACCTTCCTATATTACCAACAGGTACCTGGACTTTCATGTCTCATCATTTTAAAAAGTGAGAATGATAGAAAACAGTAATTAATCCAAGTGCATCAAATTTAATGGGATTTTTTTTAGTCATCATCATCAGTGTGTTTTCCCTTGAATAAACTGCATATTTGCATGTTTGCATACAATTTTAAGCAATAAATTGTATAAAAACATATTTAAATTCAAAGGTATTTTATAAATATAAACCGACATTTAAATGTAATTATTTTTTTTATTTGCCAGACAAAATTATAGTTTTCTGGCAGTTATTTGACGGCTCAGGCTTCGCGGGGTTAAAATCTTTTTACTAGGATTTAAGCTCTGAAACAAAGAAAAGACATTTACAACAATGAAAACAAACTCAATACTCTGATAAAACTTCTAAAACTGGATAATTATGATTTTGTTTTATTTAAATGTCTGTTTCAGTAAATTGCAATGAGAAAAATTAAATGTTTCTTTCCTTCAACAGTTACTATGCAATATTTCCATATTTCAGTGTTTTCAGAATTTGAACACATATTTTCTAACTCTCACACTGCCTAGCCGTCACTGTTGATATGCAATACAAAATATTAAAATATTTTTATAGGTATATAATTTGAGACTTTCATTTTTTTATTTAGGTAAATTGTGCTTTTCATTGTGTTACTCTGCTACATGCAGCAAAATGACACACTTATCAAGCACTTTAAAACCAGATCTATTGATATAAATACTATATGCTTATATTATTGCATGTTTATACCCCCCCCCCCCCCCACCCACACACACATATGTATATAAAAAAAAACACCCAGCACGCCCCTGCGGGCGGTTTATCCTTCAAGCTTGGGTCCTCTACCAGAGGCCTGGGAGCTTGAGGGTCCTGTGCAGTATCTTAGCTGTTCCTAGGACTGCGCTCTTCTGGACAGAGATCTCCGATGTTGTTCCTGGGATCTGCTGGAGCCACTCGCCTAGCTTGGGAGTCACCTAGTGCTCTGATTACCAATGATTAGACCACCGTCACCTTCACCCTCCACATCCTCTTGAGCTCTTCTCTGAGCCGTTGGTATTTCTCGAGCTTCTCGTGTTCCTTCTTCCTGATGTTGCTGTCATTCGGAACCGCTACATCGATCACTACGGCCGTCTTCTTCTGTTTGTCTACCACCACTATGTCCGGTTGGTTAGCCACCACCATTTTGTCCGTCTGTATCTGGAAGTCCCACAGGATCTTAGCTCGGTCATTCTCCATCACCCTTGGGGGGCGTCTCCCATTTTGACCTCGGGACTTCCAGGTTATACTCGGCACAGATGTTTCTGTACACTATGCCGGCCACTTGGTTATGGCGTTCCATGTATGCCCTGCCAGCTAGCATCTTGCACCCTGCTGTTATGTGCTGGATTGTCTCTGGAGCATCTTTATACAGCCTGCACCTGGGATCTTGCCTGGTGTGATAGACCCCAGCCTCTATGGATCTTGTACTCAGAGCTTGTTCTTGTGCTGCCATGATTAGTGCCTCTGTGCTGTCTTTCAGTCCAGCTTTGTCCAGCCACTGGTAGGATTTCTGGATATCAGCCACCTCCTCTATCTGCCGGTGGTACATACCGTGCCGGGGCCTGTCCTTCCATGATGGTTCCTCGTCTCCCTCCTCTTTCTTGGGTTTCTGCTGCCTGAGGTATTCACTGAGCACTCGGTCAGTTGGGGCCATCTTCGTGATGTATTCGTGGATGTTCCTTATCTCATCCTGGACTGTGGTGCTGACACTCACCAGTCCCCGGCCCCCTTCCTTCCGCTTAGCGTACAGCCTCAGGGTGCTGGACTTGGGGTGGAACCCTCCATGCATGGTAAGGAGCTTTCTTGTCTTTAAGTCAGTGGCTTCTATCTCCTTCTTTGGCCAACTTATTATACCAGCTGGGTACCTGATCATGGGCAGGGCGTGGGTGTTGATAGCCCGGATCTTGTTCTTACAGTTCAGCTGACTCCTCAGGACTTGCCTGACCCTCTGCAGGTACTTGGTGGTTGCAGCTTTCCTAGCTGCCTCTTCATGGTTCCCATTCGCCTGCGGGATCCCCAGGTACTTGTAACTGTCCTCTATGTCTGCAATGTTGCCTTCTGGCAGTTTGATCCCCTCCGCTCTGACTTCCCTCTCTTTGTTATCATCCGACTACACTTCTCCAGCCCGAATGACATCCCGATGTCATTGCTGTATATCCTGGTGATGTGGATCAGTGAATCGATGTCTCGTTCACTCTTGGCATACAGTTTGATGTCATCCATGTACAGGAGGTGGCTGACAAAAGCTCTGTTGCGTAGTCGGTATCCGTAGCCAGTCTTGTCAAATATCTCACTGAGGGGGTTCAGGCCTATGCAGAACAGCAGTGGGGACAGAGCATCTCCTTGGTAGATCCCGCATTTGATGGTGAAGTTACTTTAAAATAGTAACTTAGTTACATTACTAGTTACTTCTACCAACACGAAAACTGCAGTCGTGGTGCTTTCGATTGTACTCAGAGCTCGGAAATTCTGCCTTCTGAATAGGAAGATGTAGGTAACACCAGACTGCAGATGAGCTGCATACAGGGCTGGACTGGGACAAAAAAATCGGCCCGGGCATTTTGACTGACCGGCCCGCCATTATAGGAAAAATCATAAAGCCTTTGAATGAAAACAAACGCTGTTGTGACAGTGATGTACACTGTTCTGATGGTATATATGTATCAATCGTTTGTTGTAAGATTCAGATAATTACTTTTTAAAAGCTAGACATTTTAAATGAGAATAAGAAAGAAAAGTATTTCTTTGTGCCCCCCTTTCCCTGTTAATGCCCTAACTGGCCTCCTGGCAACACTTTGCTAGACCCGCCCCTGCACAATTACCAGCTGTCAGCTACATAGAAAAGGATCCTGGTGTTATTTGTCTCTCAGAAACAGTTCATAATTTCCCTTCACCTCATTCATGTCACCTAAAAGGTAAACCTGTTTCTCCATCACCTGTTCAGCTCTGATGATTCAGTAAAGACATCTCCTGGTTTCATCTTCATGTTTCCCTCTCACCACATATCCAAACCGATATCATGACCAGCAGCTTTTACAGCTGTGGCTCCAGCAAACATCAGCTGATACTAGAAAGTAATATTAAATAAATTCTAACAACAGCTTAAACGTGCTACTGTTGTTTAGCGCGACATTGGTTTCTTCTTTCTGGCGCGAAGTGGGCAATAAACAAACAAGAGAGAAAAGCCGATCAGCTGATCATTGATCAGTTTCATGATTGAAGTAGAAGTGGGAGAGAGAGAGAATGAGAGGAGAGGAGGCAGCTGTGCAGCAAAGACATAGAATAAATACAGCTTTGTGTCTTTTTCATTCTAGCTGAAGTCCGGGACAAACTGTGTTCCTTTTCACCTCAATACGAAACGAAAATATTACAAAACGCGTAATATTTTCTCTGAATACAGAATGATTCCATTTTTTACGGGATGGTTGGCAACTCTAATAATTAACCTTATGAATAAAATAAAGTTCAGTATCAGTAACATCATAGCACCCACCCAGCTGTATAGAAACTCCGTCATGCTAGCTAGTACGCAGTACGAGTTAATGTAACTGACTATAAAAAGTCAGCACAACGAAAATAAACTCCACCTAAACTTGGTTTATATCTGACCCAGATAGACTGCAGGTCATAACTTCTTACCTGAAGTTCTGCTGCTTCGGGTCTCTCCTCCTCCTGCCTCCCCTTTCCCTCATCCACCTGCTGGCCTCCACCACTTGCTAATGTTACTGAATCTGTGGAAGCTCCGCCATAGCCACCACACGAAGTAACGAATAAGGAGCCTATCTAAATCCCAGTAATGATTAACGCGTTCCTGATTTTGGCATAATAACTAGTTACCGTGCTCGTTACCACAATAATAACGTAGTTACTGTAACGTGTTACCCCCAACACTGTGTATATATATATATATATATATATATATATTAGGGGTGCAACGATACACAAAATTCACGGTTCGGTTCGGTTCGATACTTTGGTGTCACGGTTCGATATTTTTTCGATACAAAAAAATGTTCATGCATTTTTAATTTGTCATTTATTAAAATTATAAATATATATTTTAACTCAAAAGTACAGTTTTTAAATTTAACCCTAACCCTTGTGCGTGTTTTTTATTTTGACAGCGAATGCGCACCTGCGGACCACTTATGTGCAGCCCTGGTTATTTAGCTCATCATATTGCAGCCACAGAAATTCTTTTGTCCATGAAACCATAAAGCTGCACTTTCTTTTTGCCTTATAGTCTGATTTGTCATAACTTCTCCGTTTTGTGGTAAGCTTTTCTTTGGCTGTCACTTCTTCACCCTGACCTGTCTTATTTGGCTCAGCAGAACTGAAATGCTTTTACACACGCACTCACATAAGCTCAGCGATTCTCTGCGTGATCAACCTCTCACATGTTTAAGCTTGCTGCGGGAGATTTCACTTGTCATGTTTGCATAGTAAGCTAACGATTAATAAGACGATGTCAGAGGAATTGGTGCACAAATTATCATCACTCACAGATCAGTGCTGTCGCTCTCTATACACAGTTTGCACGATTGCAAAGTGAAAGCAAAAAAACAAGCGCAAATTCAAACTCGACTTCAATATGTCACATATTGACAGTGGCTCACCGATGCCAATGACATAATTACCCAGCTACATTTCTGAAAGAATGCAAAAGCATTGACATATATTTTTCCTACAATAGCCCGACGGGCAGGGAAGAGATAGATTTTGGTAGCCCGACTGAAAAAATCGCTAGCTCCGGGACGTCGGGCTAGCGATATTGCAAGCCCTGTATCTGATTGAGGAATCACTCATCTTTGGAAAAGAGAGTTTATTACAGAGAAATGGCTCTTTCCAAAATAAAAGCTATACTATCCGCTTCTTCTGGGCTATATTCTCAGCAGCATAAGGAGAATCATGTGCTAACAGCTGTCTAAATGACTCGGCTAAAGTTAGTAGCATGCTTGTTGTTTTTGTCTTTGCACTAGGATGATGTCAGCGTAAATGTGCAGTCATATTCGTTGTGTTCCCACTAGTGCTTTCAGGTTAATCTCGTTGAAATGACCTTAACGCCACAACACAGCAAATCTCCGTTAACGAGCTACCGCCGATCGCCCCGTGCATGGGGCTAGACAGCCAACACGTTAACGAGCTAACTGCGCTAACACACTTGTTCCCACCCATGTAATTGAGCATTGCGTGGCACATCCAACATACTGTTTTACTTTAGTCCATGACTCGCTTACCTTCAGGGTCATACGTCACATGAAAACCAAAATAATTCCAAACGCCAGATCTGAATGAGGGTGGGGGAAGTCCATGTTGGAAGGAGAGCTTAACTTCTGTCTTGCTAAAAAAAACAAAAAAAAAACAAAAAACTTCTGTCTTGCTAGCTTGCCCTGTGCTCTTCCTTCTGACTATGCTGTCTGTGTGGAGCGCTCAGTGGATCTGCGCTCGACAGTGCAGCCTAGGCGGAGTAGTCGAACGCAGATTCACTGAGCGCTCCACACAGACAGCATCGTCAGAAGGAAAGTTGATAAAATAAATTACAAATGTTGTATTGTTCGATACATATGCGTACCGAACCGAAAGCACTGTATCGAACGGTTCAATATCGATACGAATATCGTTGCACCCCTAATATATATATATATATAAAATTTAGTTATCTAATTGTGTTTAAAACATTTGAAATAATAACCAATCTAAATAAAAAAGGACTCAAGTCAGTTTTGCTTTGAACAGATTTACAACATAAATCACCTGAAGGAGTGCTGCTGTATGATTTAAACTGAACTGGTTTAAACTGAACATAGTCTATTAATATAACCAGGTGATTTATACTGTACACACCTGGAGGTGAGTGTTGCTGTGTGGATAAACGTGCCTGCAGAGCCTTCAGCGGACGTGTTCTTTCTCTAATGACGGTAATTCTGTGTGAAGTTTAATTAAACCATCATCACATGTTGGGAAAAGAAAGAGAGAGCTGGTGTAGATTTCTCCCATTCTTTCCTTATCTCTCTCGCCCACAGTCGTCCCTTCTGCACTGATACGACTCGTCTGGTTTTGAACTTATCAGAGGCAACACCCAGTCTGGAAATTCACACACACTGAAGTGCTTTTATAAACTCTTTATTAGTCCAGCGCAGGCCTGCTGAGACTTTAGCGTGCTTCACACCATCATCATCCTCCATCCTCGTGAGAATATTTGAACTTCTGTGGCTGGTGTTTGGGTCATTTCTTCCTTCGATCTTTAGGGACAGAGCTGCATCCAAATCCATTTTTTTTCTTATTTTAAGTACAAAAGAAATAAAATATATACATGAAGATGAGACATAAGTATGTTTCCACTTACACGAAGTACAATTTAATCGTTTTACTGATTAATTAATTTATTTGATTTACATTTAAATGTATTTACAAAAGAAAGAAACGTGACAAGCCTGCTGAAAGCTCAAAGTTTCGGCACCTTTTCTTCTTCTGGTAACTATTTTATTTTCCCTCAGTCAACATTTAAAGAGTAAAATGCTGTCCATCAACCTCGCCCCCCATCACTGAAACCAAACCCTCCTGTCTTCATGTCGGGAGGTGTGAGAGCTGATGTTTGTAGCAAGAGCTGCTCTGTTCTCTCCGACGTCCTGTTCAGCATTAGTCTCACCTCGGGAGGCTCGGGCACTTCCATCAGACTGACACGACACACACCACACACATGCATGCGTATAAGAACACATTCACACACAGTGTTCACAACTGGAATGTGTGGGAAATGAAGTTCAGCAGCACCTTTGTCCGATAAATCAGACAGGCCGTGGAGCTCCAGGTGATCGGGATTCTCCTCTTCTGTTTCTCTGCTGTGGTGTGCATGTGTGCGTTGTATGTGTCGTGTGCATTTATTTTTTGTGCTGATGTGCGATGGGCAGTGACAGCGTAGGCTCTGTTACAATAAGAGCCTGTGTAGCAGTAGCAGGGGGCAGGAAGCACCAAAAGGGGCAGAAAGAGGGCAGAGAGGGGCACGAAGTCAGGTCAAACACCCTGGGAGAGCAGGCCTGGGAAAACCATGGGAACAGGGAAGGGAAGGGGCAACGGAGGAGAGAGAGGGGGATTTAATAGAACTTGAAGAAGGCTGGGGAGTCACGTCTCAAAGTATGATTCAGTGCTGATATTTCCAAATATCAGCGCCAAGTCGCTCGCCTATTTTTTGAGAAAAACCTTGAAGTCACCACAGGCTGACCATCCCTGCTTGCACTGCCAATGTAATAGGCTCCAGCATCACGTTTGATGTTTCAGTAACATTAGATTATGTGCTGCGCATTATTTATATTAACCATCCGTTCTAATCGCATCCTTCAAGGGCTGATTTAGATTCTAAGGTGAACTTGTTGAAAGCCGTCAGTCACAGTCGTGTAGAGTCAGACATGTCCATCACTGACTCGTAAGCCAAGCTGTAATAAAATTAACTACAACTAAGGACATTTCCTCTGTTTATTTTATTTCAGTTTTTCAAGTTCACAGAATCGTTTCAATTGGTTGGAATTTTTTGATTTTAGTAAATTAAAATTTTTTTTCATGTTTTTTTGTAATGTTTCCTGAGATGTCCGACAACAATTCAATTCAATTCAATTTTATATATACAGGACCAAATCACAACAACAGTCACCTCAAGGTGCTTTATATTGTATGGTAAACCCTGCAATAAGTATCATTACTGCTAAAGGAGGCTGAGGAGTAACTAAACATCTGACACAATGAGAAGGAAAGTGCAGGGGGTACAGGTGAAGAGGCCATGCTGTTAGCAAGTCGGCTATGAGCTAAGCTAAGCTAGCAAAACAATAAAGACACGGTGAGTGAATACTTTGGCTGTAAATTAGCGAGTGAGTACATGAAAAGTGTGCTTCTGATGAAGCACGTGAGGATTACACTATGAAATAAGAATTTATCTAAAGGGTTTTAATTAAATTGCTAGAAAAACAGCACTGTGTGTTGGAACAGGAAGAGGAAGTGATACTCTACTACAGAGAGAGCAAAAACCAAGTGACAGTGCCACATTTGTGAGTCCTTATACTTAAGTTATGATTATTTTAATATACTGACACATGTATTGTTATTTCCTGAATGAAAAAGTAGCCAGAAATGAACAGGAGGAATCAATGGTAGGGAACAGGCCAGTCAGAGGCAGCGTTGACCTGGCGTGTAGGTACTTATCTGAAGCATAAATCCCCAGTTAGGCCCCAGCCTCATGGGACTACATACCTAACTCCACAGTAACCAGCTATGCAGAAAAATGTATTTTTGTCAGCTGGCACCATGTATGAAACACTGGGATACGATCACACAGTAAATATCACATAATGCACCAGCTCGAGCATTAACACCAGCATCATATCAGCCACTTATGTATGTTACATACACATGTATGCAACATGTTTTAAATCAAGTCAATAACACCAGCAACCACACAAAATGAGGCGCTGTAAGCGGAGATTAAGCCAACCACTCCTTCCTTTCAGCCACTTCGTAAACACTGTAATGGCCGTGGACCAAACTGGACTTGGAAGCAGGGATCAAAACAACAAACTGAAGTCCAGCATTTTTAGTTCAATAAGCAAACAGTGAGTCGACACGCACGCAGGCAACCGGGGAAGCAAAGGACAGAATCCAAAAATACACAATGCATTAGAAGTCAAGCTGCAGACAACATCACGGGTCAAGAATGAGCAGTAGCCATACACAAATAACCCCTGGAAGCACGAGCGAAGGCTGGAACATTTGGAGCAATCTGGTGACTGAACTAGAGTTATGTCTGGATTGTTTGGTTTAAAATGGTTTAAATTTGGTTATACAAATACGTTTGGAGCTGACTGCAAGTTTCCTTCATGTTCTGTTTAGTCTCAATCAGATTTCTGAGACCAAGTGTACAAATAAAACATCAACAAACCTTGAGGCAGATTTTAGGAAAAAGCTTTTTAATTCTCTAGATTCCTTTTACTGGACCAGGCCAAACAACAAAAAGCACAAACCTGGAATTTTATATAATGGTTCGGATGTTTTGGGCTATTACAGATGATAAATGAACAGATAAAGACACAGCGACCAGATGGGCTTGATCTCTCTGCAGTTTCCTGTCGAATCCGGGAGATAATCTTGGGTAAGCCTCCTCCGGCAGCTCGTGGATGTCAGGTCTGAGGGCGACTATCGGGATGTGTGATCTCTCATGACCGGTCCCACTTGTAAACTCCACTAAACAATGACCGCCTCTCAGCAGCACCAAAGAATAACAGTCTTTCACTGCAGGGACACACAATTATCCTTTTCTCTCTTCATCCACCGCACTAGCTCCCTCAAACTCTCTCAGTCTTTCTTTCATCGGTCAAGATGTTAATTCACTTAAAGAACAACTTTTCGCACAAAGAAACCTCCTCTGTCCTCTCTGTGAGTGTTAGTCACCATCAAAGCTGTTCTCATGTTCAGTATTTATAGAAATGGATGGGAAAAAGGAAGAAATGGGACGTTTTCTAATGTAAAAGTTCTTTTTTGTTGTTCTTTCTTTCTTTCTCAGAAGACCTTTTTCCCTCGCCGAGTTCCAAACTAGAAGCTAACCACATGTTGCTCAACCCAAAGCTGCCAATTTTACATATTTATACTGTAATTAATAATTCAAACTGACAAAACAGAATTTACTGAAGCATTACAATACTTCCCACAAAGGTTTCTGAAGTTCTACTATTTATTTATTTGTTAACCACCAAAATAGTACTGTAAGCAGAAAGGACCCAGAGCTGTATGGTATCATATATTCAGGATGTCGGTATTGCCGGTGCCAGCCTGTTACAACAGTAAGGTTTTCTTTGAGAATGGAACACGAGCAGCATGGAGTGGCTGCCACTAACAACACACACCCACTAGGAGACTCCCAAAGCTATTACAATAGTAGGGCAACGCCCCCCCCCCCAGTGGTGCTATATATAAAGGGTTGTTACAATTGCTGATGACATCATCAATAATAACCCATCATCACAGCACAAGCAAGTTGAACCTTGGTTAGCTGTTAGCATTAGCCTGTTAGTAACGTGAATTTTACAGTGTTCATTTATCAGATAAAATAAGCTAAATGTCGCCGTTATTACTGTCCAGCCGGAAACAGCGGGGATGTCCAAATTCAGGCTGCATCCTCCTGAGGACCTGGCCTTTGTGGTCTACGTGGGCCAGGTCCTCCGAAAGCCGGGTAGGCCGGAAGTGAGCGACTGTGAAATTTGACCGTCTACCCTTCAGAATTACGTCACAAGCTCTCTCGGTGGAGTGAAACTCTGCCGTCTGCTCCTTGCTATCTAAAATATGACCGTACGCTGCCGTAAATTCTCGACCATCTCACACTTCTGTTTAATCAGTTTTCTGTTTGACGTTTATTCATCCCTCCATCCATCCATGTTTATTCAGCTGTGTGAAAACCCCAGAGTAACCCTCCCGAGGGATTAAAACAGTTATATTTAATCTAATCTACTAACTTTAATCTCAGCCAAACCGATTTACTCACGAACAAATAAAACACTGAAAAAAGCCAAACAATAACATTTTTAAGTTATCTTAAGTGACTTACAGTTGTGGTCAAAAGTTTACATACACTTGTAAAGAATATAATATAATGGCTCTACCGAGTGTCCCGTTATTTCTAAAACTCTGATTTTTCTCTGATAGAGTGATTGGAACAGATACTTCTTTGTCACAAAAAACATTCATGAAGTTTGGTTCTCTTATGACTTTATTATGGGTTAACAGAAAAAAGTGATCACATCTGCTGGGTCAAAAATATACATACAGCAGTGCTAATATTTGGTTACATGTCCCTTAGCCATTTTCACTTCAATTAGGTGCTTTTGGTAGCCTTCCACGAGCTTCTGGTTGAATCTTTGACCACTGCTCTTGACAGAATTGGTGCAGTTCAGTTAAATTTGATGGCTTTCTGACATGGACTTGTTTCTTCAGCATTGTCCACGTTTTCAATGGGTGTGAAGTAGTCAGACTCGAACGTCAAGGAAGGTGGTAGGGAAGCAGACTATGCAGACATTTTAGGTTTCCAAGGTGAGCAATTTATTTACAGTGAACTTAATTTTAATGTAACTTAACAAAACTTCCCCCAAATCAATTCAAAAACTCAACATAACATGGCTCTGGTGACACAGCTCACCTCACCTCTCCTGCATCTGGTAGAGACTGGCTTTAAATAGGGCCATCAATTTCCCTCCAATTGCCCAGCCAGTACCACTCACTCAACTGAGGGATCTAAAACTCTACACAGATTATCTAAAAACACAAAACCTCTACTCACTTCTAATATGCACATTTACACAACTAAATGGCAGTATTAACAAAAGGAAAAACATTCAACAAATCCCTTTAAACATTAACACAGACAAAAGGAAGCATCTCTCTGGAAAAAGAAACCCCTCCACATGGTTTGACCTGATGATGTCATGTGTGACATGATCAGGACTTTAAAATGAGGAAATGCCAAGCGGGCGTTTCCCCACACCTGACACTCATGATGACTGAAAAGACAAACAGAGTAAGTATGAACAAATGACTTAATCTGTAACATAATAAAGTATAAAGAAACATAACTTAGTATTTGTCTTAATTTGCAGAATGTTTGATTTGCCGGCAACAAAACGCTTACACAAACAAACCCGGGATAGTGAGTGAAGCAATGTTACTTGACAAATAGCAAATCATAGCAAATACATAGAAACAGAATAATGTGTACAATGTGCAAAAAAAAGGTAAACACATATGGGACAAATGGAGAGAATTACAACTGCTTCTCCACTTTGTCACAATGGGGTTTAAGTCAGGACTTTGAGAAGGCCATTCTAAAATCCTTATTCTAGCCTGATTTAGCCATTCCTTTACCACTTTTGATGTGTGTTTGGGGTCATTGTCCTGTTGGAACACCCAACTGCGCCCAAGACCCAACCTTCATGCTGATGATTTTAGGCTATGTTGAAGAATGTGAAGGTAATCCTCCTTCTTCATTGTCCCATTTACTCTCTGTAAAGCACCAGTTCCATTGGCAGCAAAACAGCCCCACAGCATAATACTCCCACCACCATGCTTGATTGTAGGCATGGTGTTCTTGGGGTCAAAGGCCTCACCTTTTCTCCTCCAAACATATCGCTGGGCATTGTGGCCAAAAAGCTCGATTTTTGTTTAGTCTGACCACAGAACTTTCCTCCAGAAGGTCTTATCTTTGTCCATGTGATCAGCAGCAAACTTCAGTTGAGCCTTAAGGTGCCGCTTTTGGAGCAAGGGCTTCCTTCTTGCACGGCAGCCTCTCAGTCCATGGAGATGCAAAACACGTTTAACTGTGGACAATGACACCTGTGTTTCAGCAGCTTCTAATTCTTGGCAGATCTGCCTTTTGGTGATTCTTGGTTGACTCTTTACCCTCCTGACCAATTTTCTCTCAGCAGCAGGTGATAGCTTGCGTTCTCTTCCTGGTCTCGGCAGTGATGAAACAGTGCCATGCACTTTATACTTACAAACAATTGTTTGCACTGTTGCTCTTGGGACATGCAGCTGCTTTGAAATGGCCCCAAGTGACTTTCCTGACTTGTTCAAGTCAATAATTCACTTTTTCAGATCCATGCTGAGCTCCTTTGACTTTCCCATTGTAGCATTTGTGGGCGTTTGTATCCAATGAGCCCTATTTAACCTGTCTAAGAGAAGTCACCAGCTGTAGTCACTCATAATCACTCACAAGAAGTTAAGAGGCCATGCTATGAAGCTCAGTTCACTGACAACTTTCTAAGTCACCAAAATTGCTAATTCATGTTGCTGTATGTATAATTTTGACCCAGCAGATGTGATCACTTTTTTCTGTTAACCCATAATAAAGTCATTAAAGAACCAAACTTCATGAATGTTTTTTGTGACAAAGAAGTATCTGTTCCAATCACTCTATCAGAGAAAAATCAGAGTTTTAGAAATAACGGGACACTCAGTAGATCCATTATGTTATATTCTTTACAAGTGTATGTAAACTTTTGACCACAACTGTATATATCATGTTTAATCTGACTAGTTAAAGACCGCGGGCGGTCTGCAAACAATGTGCCGGGAGTAGGGATGGGTATCGAAACCCGGTTCTTGTTGAGAACCGGTTCCCACTGTTTCAGTTCCTTGGAATTGTTTGCCATTTTTGCAAACGATTCCTTTATCGATTCCAGTCACCCCGAATGACGTCACCACGTTGCGGAGCGTCATTTACCTGGCAGGAAACACGGCGCGTAAGCGGCTCAAACGCTAAAAAGTTTGGTTATACTTTACGAGAACAGATGACAACAGGGCAACTTGCAATACTTGCAAAGTAGCTATTTCATTTAAGGGAGGAAATACTACGAATATGCAAAAGCATTTGCTCACAAAACACGCGATGACCTTAAATGAATGTCGTGTTTTTAATTCCGCTCCGGACTCGTGAATCTCACCCAGCAGCAACGGTAACGTTTGAAGGTCCTCTCCCGTTAACGCGGCAGGTAAATAATCAACTAACAGTGCATATTATGTTAGCGCGATCTGCCTTATTACAAAACCTGCCATTACTGTGCATTTAGGTGACCATGATGAGAGAGACAGAGTCTGGCTCAGATGCTGGCAGTTGTTGCTGCAGTCTACCGGTAGCATCTATATATAAGTCACTTAAGATAACTCCTAAATTTCTATCTTGTTCAAAGAGAAGATATAAAACAAAGTTCTAAGCTAATCGACTTTAGTGTTCTCCTTTTTTAAAAATAATCGATAAGAGAATCGATAAAGTATCGAATCGTTAAACAGAATCGAAAAGGGAATTGGAATCGTGAAAATCTTATCAATACCCATCCCTAGCCAGGAGTTCGCTGTTCTTGCTGGCTCAGATATTTGAAGGTTACACAGCTACATTCTTGACTGAAAATCTGTTAAAAGTTTGTTTTACGACCCAGAAAGAGTAATAAGAGTAATATTGAAACTAAGTAGCTGCCGCCATTGTTTGAAATTGGCTGGGCTGCGATATGAAATCTGGGATATGGTTTTTAAATTTTGTTGTCCGGGTGGAAAATCGGGAGAAATTTGGGAGAATGGTGGCTCAGGGAGATTTTTGGGAGGGGCACTGAAATTCGGGATTCGGGATGCGTGCTCATCCATGTCGCAAGTAAAGTACACCTCTCTTTCAAATATCCTCCATGACTGATGGAGGTTTCAGTCTGAGTAAAATAGCCCGTCATTTTGCAGGTGTTATTCAGCTCACTGTGAAAAGCACTCGTGGCTACTGATCAGTGATCATGACACGTTGAATTCAGTCTTTTAAGTGTGACGTGCAGCATCACTGAGAGTTACAGACTGTCTAAATTCTTTCATCGTTAATAAAATGATCAGTGTGGCTGCTCTACCAGGTGTAACGATTAAGTTTAACATCCAGGCATCCATGAAAAGAGAATTTATGATATTTAACGGAGTTAGAAGTTAGCAGAGAGTTAGCTCGCTAGTTTCCATCTAAAGATGATATACCATGTTTTGATGGAGGGATTTCTGAAAAATTAAAATGTACAGCTCTGCTATCACTTCTGACATAAATGAAGACAAAACTAAACAGTAATGACATTTGTAGGGTTACTGAAGTTGGGCTAGCTGGTATATAATTATGTGCTACGTGGAGGCTAGCTACACAGCTATAGTTAGCATAATATAAACACATTGAAGCTGGAGGATGAACGCTAACCTTTTTCCACTCAATAAAAGTTAATGTGAGGTTTCCCGATGGTTAGGGACAAATGCAATCGGATGGTAGGATGCTAAATGGACCAAACTTTAGTCAGGAGAACAACTAAGATAATCCATCCACAATACGAGGTTCGTCATTAATGTACTGCTGCATGGGCTGGGCTGTAGCTACATCATAAGGTTTTAAAAACTGAGCTTTAAAATGAATAGTGGTAATAAAAACCGAGAGAGGCCAACAGTGATCACTGACTTTTTTTAGGGGCTTGTTCAGATTAAATGGAACTGGATACGAAGCATTAAAACATGTTTTAAACACAACAACTTTAATAAACGCAGAGTAGGAAGCAGGGTTCATACGTCATCACTTAACAACCGGATACTGATGATTGTGCAAGCTCTGATAAAAGCCTGATTCCAAAGCCTGATGATTTTTCACTCAAATGATCCATTTCTAAGTATTGCAGAGTGATTTGATTGGATGAACACTGATGATGTTGAATATTTCTCAACTTTCAAAGCAAAGCAGCAGATTCATAGTCCAGAGTGAGTGATTCTTCCTGGGGTCACAAAACTTTACACGTCGACCCTGCAGTAAAACAACACATGAACATATAAAATAATAATAAACTGCTCCAGACACCACAAATTAGCTCCATACCGAGACAAGCATTAATAACATAATTACTACAGCTCACACACAGTGATCCAAGTTCATATTAATAATTTATACCTGTGAATGGAAGTTATAAAACACAGGAAATAAAATCACCAGAAAGACTTTCAGAATAAAATACTTCTACAGTTAGAATTTTTACCAATCTAGAAAGAATTTCAAACATGAATGCATGTGATGTTTCTGAGAATCTGCTCACATTAAAATATTATTGTAGACGAGGGGACTTTCCCAGCAGCTCTGCTACAAGGCAACACACACACACACACACACACACACTCTCTCACACACACACTCTCTCACACACACACACACACGCACACACACTCACACTCACACTCTCACACACACTCACACTCACACTCTCACAGACACACACACACACACACACACAGATAAAGTACTGGGAGAGTTGGGGGAGTCAGGGATCAGCTGACCATGTGTGAGAGTGTGTGCGTCCTGGACAGTCTGAGATGGGCGAGCAGGTCTTTCCCACACCCACTTTCTCTCTTTAGAAAGTGCCACAAATGTCAAAACATGCACACACACACACACACACACACAGAGCGCGGCCAATTTCAGTGGAACGTGTGGGGTCGGGAGGTCATGCTGAGCTGGGTCACGTTCCTGAAGAGGAGAATGTTTGCCAGCAGCTGAACCAGAACACCAACAAACTGATCTGAGGTGTGCAGCTGAAAACACAACAAATTGAAATAATCACGAATATTCATATTCACGGAACATGAAAGCATGCTACATGAAACAAACATGCAATAAAATAAAGAGTACTCGAAATGAACCCAGGCAGCAGCTGTGCTTTAGAGTTTTGAGGCACTGAGAAAATTCAGCCTGTTTAATGCAAACTCCACATTTCAACTGTGACAAACACTGGGGGAGACCAAGCGTGGTGCTGGGATGGAGAGAGCAAAGCTTCAGTCGACCAGCTCTGAAAGACTCCACAGGTAAAGTGAATGCAGGAGGGCCGTCACACCTCATCCTAAACAACTGCAGACACAAAAGTTTCTAATATTGTTATAAATTTGATCACAGTCAAGCAAACGGAGCTGAACTGGCATAAAAGTGTTGGTCGTTTTAAAAACAGTCTTTCTTACTATACTAGTCTGCGCACGTGGCGTGGACACTGCATGACCATGTGACCACACCCGTGTACCAGCGTGTGCTCGCAGGTTGCACGCTGCGTTCTTCTTCTGTTCTCCTCAAGTTTGCTGCATTTCAAGTATAAAGGACACACACAGCACTGCAGCTACAATGGCCTTTGCTCTGAACCACTTCCCACTGTTGTTGTAGGCGATGGGCACAACGATAGGCCTGCCACACACACACACACACACACACACTCACATACAGCAGCGATACGCTTTAACCCCTCCACCCTTGTTAAACACTATCAAGATAAGAAAGCACTCCCGTGTTTCCCACCATCACACACACACACTCACACACATCCTCGACAGTCTGCAGACACTGCTACACCCCGCCGCACACACACACACACAAACACACTCACGCATATTTAAGATGCATTTACAAAGAGCACACACACACACACACACACACCCTTCCTCTCAGGCCTCTGTGGTGACTGAAAGGGAAAGCCAGCAGAACAGAGTCACACACTGCCGTGAACACACACTCGTCCTCACCTGGATCACCGCACACACGGTGTGATGAGGTGTTGTGTTAAACTTTACTCTGACTTCATGATTGTAAAGATGGGCATGAGAGGAAAGCCCACAAGGCTGTCATGACTAATGGTTTACAGCCTTTGTGCAATACTTTAGATACTCTGATATTAAAATGTTTGTGCCGTTATTCAAGAATGATTTACACTTTTATTGATCCTCCTCTGTCACCATGCTTGGCTTATTGAAAGCTAGTTTGAAAAGTCAAAGAAGAAGAAAAAACTGAAGTTGCCCCTGTTTTGTCACTCATGTAAACATTTTGGTTGCAAATAAAATCACCAGCTTCAGATAGAAACCTCCAAAAGTTTCTTGGTTGTTTGCATAAGACTGAACAAATACCAGCAACTTTCCAGCAGTGACATTATCGTATAAAAGACCGACGTTTCCGTCTGCAGCCGTTTTTATTTGGCACGATGGCAGTTTGCTCTGGCACCTCCCTGTTAGTCCATGTGCGCACATAGAAATTAGTGGTGGGTAAAACAGAAGCAAGACCCCCTGAGAGGCACCAGCGACGGAGTCAGAGCCTGCATGAAAAGGAGGAGCTGGAGTGGAGTGGGTTGCAAAGCAGCTTGCACACATGTAGTAGCTGTATGAAGCTAAAATTTTGCACTTGAAATTAGAGTTGCTGTTTGGAACTGTACAGAAGGGGGTCAGCTGTAACATCACATGATTCGCTGTGACTGTGACTGAGCTTGACTTTGTGACCCACTGAAAGTAACAGCATCCATTTCATAACCGACACCCCAAACTAAAGGAGTAGGAAGAGGACAGTCACTAGAGTTCAGTGTGGAATTCTTTAGCAGAGGTCACATGGACAAACAGATGATAAGGTGCTTTTCTCCAGGAAAACTGCTCATTTAAAAGCATTTATGGGCTCACAGGTTTTCATTGTTTCTCGGAATAACTGCCCAATCCCACCCAGGGGGACGGTTCCCATTATTTACCTTTACTGCACCTTTATTTATTTGTGCTAGTATTTTCCTGTGTTGTAGCTGAGGGCTAAACCCTGAGCCGTGTCAGGCAGCATGACTGCAAAGACAAGAAGGCCGTCGGTGCCCTGGATTAATAAAATTTGGAGAAAAACAAGTTGAGCGCCAGTGAGTGAGCAATCCTCCAGTTTAGTCCAGAACAATGAGAGCAGGAGGAGGAGGAGGAGGGTCATCTGAAATGCCACAGAAGAAGGAGGGAAGTCGGAGAAAAGGAGGAAGAGAGTGAAGGACTCGTAGAAAGAAAGACTGCCCGTCGTGTCGTGACTGTTGGTGATTTATTGGTAATTAATCAGAGAGCGAGAGGCCGAGAAGCCGGGACCGAGGGCGCTGCGAGGATCCTGGAGAGGCAGAAAGCGAGGAAGTGGTGCACGGCGTCTGGAGTGTGTTTGTGTTCATGTGCTGCCGTTGGCGTGTTTGTTGACTCAGGCAGCGAGCGGCTCGACATTAATTGTTTTTTTTCAGTCCCTGAAGTCAGATTCTCAGGCTCAGAGTTCCAAAGTGCTTTAAATACACGCAGAGAGGCTCGACTTCTGATTGGTTTACCGACCAAGGACTCACACGCTGCATCCATCTTTGATATACAGTCTGTGGGTGTTTCAGGATGTTTCTGTTCAATGTTTGTCACACACACGCGCGCACATAGGCTGACGTATCCACTGTAGACTTTCACCTACCACATTCCCGGCGTTCCTCACGTTCCCTGCTTTTAATCTCTGTGGGACAGTCATGTGGACACCTGACTGCGTACGTGAGTGTGTGTCCAGTCAGCACTGCGAGTGTGTGAGTGTGTCTACTTGTCTTTCATCGCCACTTTAATCTCTTTAATTAACCTTAAAGTACATTTTAACACTTTCCTTTCTCACCTCTTCAGTCTCCTCTGGAACTTCTGGGTCAGGAACCATATTTAGTAACTTAAATAGACCCCAGATTTGGCCTCCCCATGACTCACTGTGAGCATGAAGAACCAGCCAATCAGCAAAGATCAGCTTACGTGACATTATTGCATCTGAAGACTCAATAATAGTCCGCATCATTCTAAGAATTCCAGAATTTGTAGGAGGTTTTTAGATTTTTTGCCGTTACCCACTGTCACACCTGTGCTCATAACATCAACACTCAAGTTCAATCAGCAGTCATAAGCTGATGAAACTTGTACATTATATACATCAGTGTTTAAGCTAACAACAGTATACAGTATATTGGATGTATCACTACGTAGTAACACTTTTACAGGATAATAATGGTGAAATATTTGAATCTTTGAAACGTTATCGATCAAGTTGTTAAAACTCAGAGTTCAGACTCCATCAGATGTTTCAGGTGTCTCTGTGTCATCCTGTTTTCGTTCAACTGTCTTCACTTTCAATTCACTTCAGTTTCACCTTCACCCTGTTATTATAATCATGTGATTTAATTAGTAACATGCAAACAGTTAAGCCACTGGGGACGACTATGGGACACGAACCGGCTCCAGCATACGCTTCGACTCTCTGCTCCAACCTGATGCAATGGTTGGAATAAACAGGTCACCGGTCTCCTTTACCTTTACCCCTGTAACTCTGTCACTCTTTCCTCATAGCTGCATCCACGTTCTCTGTAAACCACACAGCTGATTCATGCACGATAACAGCATGCATGTGAGTCACAGGGCGTGTTACTGCAGAGTGTGGACTTTTCCTCAAATGTTGTAAATATGCAGTATTTTGTCTTCTAAAGGAAGTAACCCCTTTAAAAGAATACTACACATACTGTGTGTGTGTGTCAGTGTGTGTAATCACATCTCTTCTGGCAAAAGGTGACCCATTTCTCAGCCTTGTCTGGGGCTGCGTTACATACAGGTGTGTGCGTCTGCTCCCCCTCATCACCTTACTCCCAGGACACTGCCAACATCCTGGGTGTCACAGTACGGCTGTGTGCAGGCAAGAGTAGGACCCAAACGCAAACTCACAGAGTCAAAAGGTAAACTCAAAAAACACAGCTTTATTGCTGGCGTGAAGTGGGACACGAAAAACAATACAAAGTAAACTAAAAAACTAAAGCACAAGGAGCCACAGGGAAAAATCACACAGCTATGAGGGAGGACGCAACACTGACAAAGAGAAACATGGGGCTTAAATACACTGAGGGATAACGAGGGGGAATAAGCCACAGGAGGAGAGCACAGCTGAGAGTAATTAGGCAGGACGAGGCAAGGACGCAAAACTAGAAACACTCACATGAGACATGGACCTTCAAAGTAAAACAGGAAACACACTGACTGAATTCTAAAACACGCAAACTTAACAGCAACTGGGGGGACAGAACATAGGAACCTGAAACATGGCACAAAACATCACAGTGGACATAACATGGAACACAGGGAAGCCATATAACAAAGCCAAAGAGCTAAACCTAAGATAACCATAACTGAGATCTAGGGAAACAAGAAACAGTACATCAAAGAACTCAAAACATAACCCATAATATAAAAGCACAGGATCTCTTCCAAATAAAATAGGAAACATAATGAGACGCAGACATGACAACCAGAACTTGACAACGTAAGACACAGACATGAAACACATGAAGAGCAGGGGAGATTTACCATAGTTGGAAACACGAGGGGGAAATAATAAGAACTAGAAACACTTAAGCATGATAACAAATGAACTTAGGAACCTGAAGGGCTTACATAAACTAAAACATCAAAATGAACTAAAACTCAAAACACTGGGTCATAAGACCCAGGATCGTGACACTGGGTTGCTCACATCGCACAGACATGTCGCGCGCACACACACACACACACACACACACACACACACACACACACACACACACACACACACACACACACACGTCCACCAGGAAGCTTAATTGTTAGCAGTTAAAATATTTTTTTTCCTTTTCCCTTTAACACTATGGCGATAAAATAAAATTCACTGGGGGGCTATAAAAAGAGTTCAGCGTGAGTTTTTAAAGGTTCTGGTTCTATTTTTATTTACACTTCTTTATTTAATTCTAAATAACTTCTCACTGACGAATCATATTTCTCATAACGGCTTAAAATGAATCTTGGCCTCTCACGCCTGCTCTGCTGCCTGCTCGCTGCACCTCTGCTCACCGATCTCAGCTCAGCTTGTACATTGCTGACTCTACATCCCTGTGTTTGTCCATGTTTTTGGGATTTCCTGCTGCTACCCAGTTTGCCTGTGTGACCTCTGGGTCTATTTTTAGTCCTTGGTGACCTTTGACCCCTGCTGCTTTATTTAATAGTCTGAGAAACTGATAGGGATTTCCCCAGCTCACTGTGTGTGCTACGCTGTCTGTAACCCGAGCATAACTTCAGTAGGTTATTTTATACTTTTCTGTGGGTGCAGCTTCTCATAGGAAACAAAACACACATGCAGAACACTGAAGCTATCGTCCACTGTGAGGGAACACGCTGCTGACCTTTAAATATAAAAATTCGATTTTGGCCTGATCATGTTCATACGTTCGCTCACATAAAAGCAGCTTAAAAATCGATTACCAGCTGGGAAAATCACTGACTTCTGGGGTCACGGGTGGTCTGCAGCCTGCTTTGTCCTGTTTCTGTGATTTACCATAATTAACACAGAATTTAACCATCTGTGAACTTACTGTTCATGAGATCACAATAGTCTCCAGATCGCAGAAAAATCTGGGTCTAACTGGGCTGCTTTTGGTATTTACAGCTCATTTATGGCCCCTGTAAAATGTTCTGAGGGCCACATGTGTTTGGCCCTATTATGACCCACATCTGACTGAGTTTCGCTGCACATGGCAGGTGTGTTGTTCACTTTATGGAGGGCTGGAGGACATCCTAGCGGATAAGGAGCTAACAGTGTCGATGTAATAGTGTAGCATCTTATCCAATGTTGTATGCAGGTCTTCTCTAAATCAAGGCACACAGACCAAATCTGGCCCGTTGCAAAATCATAACACAGCTCACATAGAACTTTATCAGAATTTCATTTGTTTATAAATATTAACTAATGAATCTAATCTTAGTAAATTTTGGCCTCCTGGCTTTGCTCTGTCCAAACTAAACAGAACAACATGAGAGAAAAAAAAAAAAGTTCATCCTGAAGATGGACAGTATAAAGGGACGTGGGTCTATTTTTCATGAGGACGCTTCAAAAGAAAACACTCTGTATCATCACTGTGATGTTTGAATCCACAAACCAGCAGAGCTCTGAGATCAGCCAGTGCTCAGAGGCGTCAGCCGGCGGTGTGGAGAGCTGAACGTAACTGCAGCACAGCGCGAGACTCTGAGCTCTCAGGTTTAACGTGCAGCCGGTTTCTCACCAGAAAACCAGCCTGCACACTCATAAAGTACTTTCCTCTTTGTAATGAAACCTTTGAGTTGTTGTGTTCATGTGGACATTCTGCAAAGCATAAGAACAAAACACAATATTCTTTATTTTAAATGAAACTTTCTACAATGATCCATCGGACCAATAGCTGTGAGTCGCCTCTGTTGCAGTGTTAGAATAAGAAAACATTATTCTGCTGGACTGTTTAAGAGGCCAAACATGTTTTATGTTAACTTTGCGTCACATGGAACATGTGATGCTTCATTAAACTCTGATGTTTGGGTCTCGAAGAGTACAGGGCTTCAATTTGGGAGGGATGCTGCCTCCTGGAGGTACATGTCGGTCTAACTGCAGAGATGATGACCCTTTCTGTGGTGGTCAAAGAAACACAATCATCTAACAGGAAACAGACGGCAGATCTCCTGCTTGGGGTTGAGCCGCAGAAGGACTCAGAGCTCACCTTTGCGTCCTGCTGCTTCTTGCAGCTCTGCGGCCGACTGTGCGAGCGGGAGACTCGTTTAAACATACGCCACGACTCACGCAAACAACAAAAGAACAAAAGCTGTCAGGTTGTCAGTCAAAGCCTTACATGTAACTACAGAGATATAGACACACCCTGCCTCTCTGTATCTGCTGCGTCTTCAAAGGACTCTTTCATGTTTTATTCCCTGAGCAGCAGTACTCACATGCAAGTGCAGTCACACAGCTTTATTGTACAAATGACATTTACTTTCCAGTTCACATGATGCTTCAGGGTTATCTTTGAAAGTAGTAAAATTCAAGTTTAACATGACTTATCTTCAGCAGCTCACCGAAGAAACCAAAGGAGACCATGTCAAGCTAGAAAGACTCTGGAAGGCGAAACCGTGATGTTGACTCCGTGTACTGTAGCTTGAGGACTGAAGGCTTTGTTTCTCATTATTAACACCGACTTGACGTCACAGTGGAACTGTTCCTGATCAGCAGACAAACATATGACTCTCTCTTCCTTTAAGTCCAGAAAAATCACGACTGTAAGTTAAAATTATGAAGATACATAGACAGAAGACAGACTGTCATGTCATGTATATGATTATGTATGTGCAGATGAAATATATGTTTTCTTTCTCACACAGAGAACTGCTCTATGGTGTGTAGACCTGACTAAAGATGGCACTTTTGTGACGACTGCCTGAAAATCACCTGTTAACTAATCATCTCAGGTTATATACCTGATTATCTGTTGCTGTCTACATACACAGATATTTACATTAACCACTTTCATTCAGCCAGAAACTCGTAGGCCTGAAACTGAAATTCCTCCACAAACAACACTGATGCTCGGCAGCCTCCTTTGATACAGGACTCTAACTATAATGTGACCGTTGGCAACCAGTTGAGTGGAGTCCCCTACTTTAGAGAGATAAGTTGCAGATGAGCTGCACTTGTCTGATGTACTGCACTGTGTACTGCTTTCGTCCATTCTGTCTGCGTTTGTAAGTGGTAATGATTATTTGCAAACCTTTGCCAATCAACCTGCAACTGCGTGGAGACAGGTTGCCTCCCATCCAGCAACGTAATGAGCTGGTCTCTGCAACTAATTCCAATCGGTCCCCAAATGAGAAAAAACTCACCGTGCCGTCACTGGGCAACCACACTTTTTTTAGGTCGTTGTCCCATTTGTGAGCCAAATGGCTCCTAAGGAGGACGCTGTAGGTTTTCTTTTCTTTCAGTGATTTCACATCAGGCGCCATGCTGGCTGTAAACAGGTGTGTGACACATACTCGAGGGCAGGTTGGCCAAAGAAGTATGTCAGTAAACAAACAAACAAATACAAATTATTTATCCTGTTTATTGTGATTTTCTTTGATGGAGTGAACAATAGTGGTGGGCAGATCGATCCAAATATCGATTGTATCGATACCATTGATAACGATTTTACCATCGGTATCGAATCAATACTAGGCTGGTGAGATCGATTCTTTACTTTAAGTTCCGCTCTTGTTTGTAATGCTGTGCTTTTGGCAAAGACGAAAGTTTGTGTAAACTTCTGAAATGTTCAACAGTTTCCATTTTGATTAACCTGACCAACATATAACATAGAACACCTTTGAAGTGGACCTTGCACCCTGTCGATAACTTCAAACACGTCGAGGTCCTCAGAGGCTGAACTTTTACCCAGCATCACAAGGAGCGCCATAAACACTTGTTACGGTTATTAGAAGGAACCCAGCCTTTAGACATCCCCACAATGACATCGTGACCAAGGGTCTGTTGCATGATTTTTAACATGGCTACAATGTGTCGTCTGCTGAGTCATCGTTTAATACAACAACGTACTGAAAGAGAGCATTCAGCATCTGACTGAGCAGGACTAACCTTCCCTTTCAAAAGTGAAAACTGCAACATAAAACTGGAATACAACCAACTTCTAATGAAATGTAACATTTTATAACATGAACACAGATTCCAGGTGAGCTGTGTCTTCCAGGACTGGATTTACCAGAACAGGTATGAGGATGGTGCCTGACGGGCATGTACGAGCTGGAGTCGATCCCAGCTAACACAGGGTGAGGAGACAGATGACCGTTCACACTCACACTTATTCACCAGTTAACCTAACCCCACTACCTGAATGTCTGTGAACTGTGGGAAGAAGCCAGAGTCCCCTGAGAGGACCCACACAAACACGGGGAGAACATCCAACCTCCACAGAGACTCTCTCTGCACTAAAAGCACAAAATAAAAATCACACCGTCATGTAATTTAAGAAACTTGTCTTAAAAAACAGTTAATCTAACATGTCCAAATGGAGCCCGTGTTAAGGTCCGTACTGGGCTTCAGAACATCAAGTGAACAACGTCAAATGCGTTAACGTCAAAAGTGCGTTGTCTCCTGATAGAAAGTGCTGAGGATCAGAAGGACTCAGGGACAACATGGTATCTGTCCAGCAGAGGGCGGCATTATTCCAAACGGCTCCATCCTAGAAACATGATGTGGAACAGCTGACCTGTAGATCTGCTCAAGAACAATCGTCAGTCTGATGACAGTCAGTCCCACATCTGCCATGTTCTCAGCTTCCTTTAGTACAGGTAGCTTTAATGATCCTTTCAAGTGTGGTTGTTTCATGGAAACAGAGAGCAGACTGCAACATCCGTGACAGCCACCTCTAACAATCTGATGGACGTGTGGACAGCAATGCTGCCTTGAACAGTACCGATGTTTCAGGGCTGGATGACGTTTTTGGGTGGGACATCTACATCCTGACATATCAAGGTTACTTTACTTTTAGGTAAATTTGCTTTACAGAAAAATAATAGCATTTGTCATCCCTTCACAAACACACACATCGATTTAAACCTGACAGACACATATTTGGAAATTAGACGCGATGAATCAAATCAGAAAAACAGTTATTAGTTATTAAGTTTAGTGACGGCAGCAGGGACAAAGCTGCTTTTATAAGACTTTGTCCTGCATCATTCTCATGATAAAACAGACTCAATGGCCGCAAGATATTTATATGACTGCACTTGCTCAGGTTTGTCCGGATTTCAAACTGTTCTAAAAGTCTTTTGATTGAAATATGGGGCTGTGTTATTGAAAGCAGAAGAGAAATTGATGAACTGAAGTCCTTTACTCTCTACATGTTTGACAGTCAGGTGAAGTAGAATCAAAAGCGTGTCCTCCACTCCTCTATTGGGCTTATGTGCAATCTGCATTGAATCAAGCTGAAGTTCGGTGTCTTCCATAATCACATTTCTGATGATTTTTTTCAAAGACTGAGGTGAGGGCAGCAAGCCTGAAGTCGTTTAGAACTTTTGGATGACTAGATTTAGGACCAGGAACCACGACAGCTTCTTTCCAAAGAGAGGGCATGAACGATTTATTCAGAATAACCTAAAATATAGGACTGAGTTCTTTAGTACAAGTGTAGGAGCCATATGAGTTGTTCCTTTTTGTTTTGGATTAAGAGGGTTGGTTTAAATGCACACCTTGTATTGGTGCACGGGTGTGGGGCGTGACTCGTGGCCGTGTTGAGCAGAAAGGTAGAGTGAGCATGAGGGGAAACCTGTTGACCCCAGCTTGAGTCATTTTGATGCATTTTTGACTGTAACTTGATGTATGTTTTATGCACTAATTGATGCCATAGGCCGATGTTGTAGTTTGGTGTAGTAATTGGTGTAATTCTTTGTGAGTTGCAGTCATTTTGTTTGTGCAGTCTGTGCATTTGTTTAATAGTTTGATGTGCTGATTTGTATAGTGGACAGTAACATGTGGAATTAAAGGAGCAAATAGTGCAGAAGTCCATCTCATGTGTTTATTGTTGTCATCATCAGCGTCCTCATGTTTAGCCTGCTGCGGCCATTTGCTGGAGGAGCCACAACAACTTGTCAACAGAAGAGTTTGTAGGTTTTATTGGATTATTTATATATAGTTTTATTGGTGAGAGTTTTATGGTTCGCTGTTGCCTTTTAGAGTAAGCCTGTGGCTTCACACAGCTGGTTTCAATCAGGAGTCTTATTCCCCTGTTAGGTTTCAGCAGTTTCACCTGCATTAGGCTTTGTACTGATTTGCTTTCTAGTTATTGTGCATCAGGCGGCTGAAGCCATTGGCTTGGGAGTACCGCTGCAGTTTGTGTTTAAGACAGTTTGTCTTCCTCACACGTAACGGTATGGAGGTACATAAATACCCATTGCCAGTATGTACGGAAGACTAGGCTGAGTTATTTAGGTTTAACAGGCAGATTAGTGGGGATGTTACTCCTGTTAATTGTGTGTGTCCGAGGTTTATTGAAAGGAACGTCATTAATTTGATGTGTTGGAATGAAGCTCTGTGGCATAGGTGCAGTTCAGCGTTTGGATTTTGTGATGTTTGAGTTATGAGATATGTGAGTTATGCAAACAACAAAGTTTTTTGCAGCTGTTTACCTAAAATGCAGTCAAGGCGTTTTTAAAATAAACATTTCAAACTATTTACAGAACAATCGGCTGTTCTGCATCAAATCTGATGCCACACAAATTATTTGTGCCACTGCAAAAAATAATTTCTGTCCACTATGAGATAAAGGAGAACAACAGCCTGATACCTGCAGGCCTGACAACAGGAGATGTATCACTCCACATCAGCCACGCCGCTTTGCTAGCTAAAACACCGGTGTCGGCACCTAAGGACGCTGTCATATCCTGTCAACCACGTTGATTAGCTGCGTATATACAAATGGGAATCGCATCATGGACTATGGGATAAGGTGGCATCGTTCTAATCCCATACGGGAGCAGACAGTCACTTACTATTAACTACTTGATTTCAATCAAGACGCAACCTCTCGCGCTTTCTCTCTCTCTCTCTCACTCTCACACACACACACACACACACACACACACACACTCTTTATAACAGTCATCTTCAAGATAAAAAAAATCAAGTTCCAATAACTAGTGAAAAATGTAAAAACTCTTCAAGACATCTTCATTAACATTAAATCCTAATAACTATAAACTCTTTTCCATAAATGATAAACTAGAAAAAGATTTCTGTAACATTCCTGTTAAATCAGAAATAAGATATTTGGAAATTCATCTCACAAAGGACCAAAAAGTAAATCGGTCATTGAACGTGGAGAAGAAACTAAAAGAATTCAAGACCAAACTGAACTCTGGGCTTTTGTCACGGTTCTGGGTCATTTTGACCCAGCATTTTCAGTTCTTATATTACTTTGCATTATGGTTTGTATCCCGATGCTTTTGTTAGGAAGGAGAACGATTGTGAGGACGGGCCGTGTTTCTGGTGTTGGGGCTATTCAAAGCCTTACAAACCTCTTCTACTGTGACAGGTGTAAAGGAAAAGGTATCAGTAACCAGGAACTACGAGCAGAGTTGTGTGCATGAGGTTTACCATCAGATACTGTGCTGAACAAAGAACAAGAAGCAACAAAGTGTTTGTTAAAGCAACATTTCAGTTTTGTCTGACACAGGAGTGGAGTCGATATTTAAGTGAGGAGGTAGCTCTGAGGAGTCACAGCTGGCAGAGACACTTTATAGTTTGCCAAAACCTCCTACGGTCGTTTGTACTGTCACTTGTTAAAGTAAAAAATAGTCACATTGGATCTTGATGATGGAGGCAGTAATCCAATTACACAGCTAATGAAAACGTAGCCAATCAGCATCAGAGCCAGACTTCCTGCCCAGGCCTGGTTTCTCTCATGTAGGAGGTCAGCCGGTACTGAACCAAACCAGGCCTGTCCCGACCTTTCACCCTGACCTGGCAAAAAGGGGCGTGTCTGTCCACAAAGTAGATACAACTCTCCTGTAAATATTCCCAAACTGACATTGTCAGCATGTTTAATACGACCCCAGTTAAAACTGATGCGGAGCTCGGAGCGTGAGATTTTAGTGTTTCTCACAGCACCAACTATGCAGTGATCATTCAGGTCATTGGCAAAAACTGCAGATGTGGAAAACTTATGCAGCATATTAGTTAAAAAAAGGTCAATAAGAGAAGATTTATCTGGGTGTTTAGAATCAAGGCGTGTGAGGCTTTAAATAATTTGAGTTAGTTTTAAAAACAAGCAGCGTGCCTTAAAATCATCAGATACAGAAGAAAGCCAGTCCCAATGAAAATCATCCATCTGAAAGATGGATTTTCTGGGACAGTCTGAGCGCTAAATGTTAAATCCATCAGTTGCTACGTTTTTATCCAGTAAAGATTCGGAAAGTCTCAGAAACAACAATGATACCAGCACCGGTTGAACAGGCCCAGATTCCAATCATATCCATGTTAGGAAGCACACGACGTGATGCATGTGTAACCCAGACAGTTTTTAACATCTGCTGGTGTTTCACATTCAGCCAGAGGCCCAGGGTTAGGTTGGATACCAGACAATAATAAAAGCATCGTTATTAGACTCTAGAGCTCGTATTATAGCTGACACCACATGTAGAGTTTAAGTTCACACAGAGACGATGACATTTTTCTAAAACCAGCAAACAATAAACAAGAAATGTAACAAGAGTTTCAGAAGAAGCTGTTTTACAGAGAAATGATTCCCTGAAGACAAAATTATTATTATCATCCTTTATTTCTCCAGGTGCAAATTTAATTGAGATTAAAAATTTTGTTTTCAAGAGAGACCTGGCATCATGGCAGAAAGAGTTAAAAATACATAATAATTCAAACAAATACAAAATAGGAAAAACATCCAACATAAACTTCATAAAGTTTCATTAACAGACTTTGAACAATGGACTTCAAACTTCCCCCCAAAACAACAGAAACACATTTGAAGATAATGAATGACATTTATCCCTCTAAAGAATGACTTAGACTACGATTTAATATGAATGAGAACATGTTCATAAATGAATGAAACCAAAGATTTCATCAATCCCTGATTTAGAAACAACAGAACATTTGGTTTGATTTCACAAGATAAGAATGACGACTGAGTTGGAAGATTGTTTTATGTTTAGTCAAATCTTTCACACATAAAGTCGGATTACAAAATCATCCTCTAAGTTTGTTGTTTTATTCAAGGAATTGAAATTATAGAGAAAATCTGTGAAATTACTTAAAGAAAACAAACCACAAAAACTCTATGATACTCTAAACCCCCTGGTTTAGGTCGGCAACCTTTCTGATGACGAGTGCCATCTAAAATTTCCTCAGAGGTCAGTGTGCCATATGATTGCATTTGCAATAAATTTAATAACGCTCTATATTAACAGTTACACACTATATAGAACCACTTTATAGAATTATATTTGTGCGCAGATGTTGGCAGCTATCAGCGAATAGTTTTCAACTATTTTGAAACAAAAAAATACTTTTTATCCATAACAGCAAATGAACTGTACAACAGAAAATACAAATGCTATTTATGGCCTCCTCACAACAATGATAAGAAAAGTTAACTGGGCCAATATGGCATGTTTGTTAATACAGAGACACACATGTTAATGTGATCTCTGGTCTCCCACTCAGAGACACAGGTCTCCGAGTGTCCAGCATTCAGACCTGAAGACACTCTTCATGTGAGAGAAAATCTGCTCACACAGATATGTAGAGCCAAATAGTGTCAATAAGGCCTCTGCAATGTTCTCAAGACAGTTAAACTTGTCAGGTAGTGATGTCCAGCAGGTGAAAATGCAGCTCCATGAACACGCACAGCTGTGGATTCCAGCTGCGTTCGTAGTTCTGCAAACTTTGACCCCCACAGAGTCGAGCTTTTCAGTTCAATCAGCTGCATTTCGATGTCCTCTGTGTCCAGCCAGTTAATGCGACACAAATCCAGCTGCTCATTAAAGCTTTCTGGTTTGCTCAGAAATGAAAACATTGGTCCATACGCAAGAAAGTCCCAAAAACCCATTGTGAATTCTGACTCGAGTATCCGGATGTATCCGTGTATTTACGTGGTGCTGATGCTCCTGAAGCTTTTGAAGTGTCTGAATGTGCAACTTTCAACATTTCTTGAAAAAACTGACAGCTAGCAATGTCCCTCTCACCGGTAGGCTAAGTTATTTTTAGCCAATTACAAGTTGAATCTGGTAGTTGGGGTTGTTAGCTAAGATACCGTCATTAAGAAGCGGCACCAAAGCAAATCACTGTTTTTCAATTTACAGAAATGTAATGTCCATATTACAATCAATTACTCTTTTTGATTCAATGTTTGCTGTTTACTGATTTTACTGTTGCCATTTTACAGTTATTAACGGTAATTTTTATGTATATTTCTTACAGTGTGGCCAATCCACCACCTTTCATCGTTTATACCGTTACAATAAAACACAAAAAAACAAAAAAACCATCATTTTCCCCCCATAAAAACAAAAATCACCATCGGTATGCCCGATGGCCAGTGCAGCTATGATCGTGCCATCAGTTAACCCTTCACGTGCAAGCTGTGACACGCATGCCCAGGGTTGTCGATCCCTGCTCTAAAGTATCTGATTTGGATTCCTGAGATCAAATATATTTTCCTTTGGGGTTGTTTTCTTCCCATTTGTGGCTTTAATGTACTGTTACATCCTGTTTGTTTGCTTCCATCTGTATACATGTCCAGATTCACTGTTATGTTTCTATTCTTACATTGCTGTGTGATCACAGTTCCCTCTGCTAACTGATTTGACCTTTTGTATCTTACACTGATACTTGTCATATTTGTATCTGCGCCTAAAAGATAAAAAGTTTTCCATGCTAAAACACAGCTCCACCTCCTGCAGTTCTCCCTCTGAACCACTAGATAACTCTGTTATCTAAATGAAGACGTGCAGCACAGCAACCACAGCAGCCTCAAATCACACGAGTCCGGTTTTATGTATAAAAGCATGAAACAGGTGAGACAGGTGGGATCAATATTAATGTTGTGGAAATATATGAAAAAGCAACAGAAGAGTGAAAACATTTCGTATTTCTAGAAAGATCTTTCAGCTCATAGTTGCTCACAGACTGTATTTACAAGTGACAAACTGCAACTCTAAAGTACATCTACAGTATATATCAAATATATTCTGTATTCAAATCTATTGAGTGATGTTTGAAAGTCTTTCCAGGTGAGTTTGATCCAGGAGGATCTGAAGCCAGAGTCAGACAGAGACTGTGCAGAGACTGTAGAAGGACAGAGCAGCAGCAGAGCAGTCCAGGTACACTGATGATCCTCTGTCAGATCCAGAGGGACACACAGGGATGATGCTGGACTCTACATTGTGTCTGATAGTGGAGCTGTTCTCAGAGCAGTTCACTCTGCAGCACTGACAGTCATCTGCACTTCTGCTTATTCCTCTGTCAGTCACTGCTGGATGAAGCTCTCCTCTCCACCTCCCAGTAACATGGCCCAGTCAGAGCATCTCTACACACAAGCTGCTGCTGCTTCAACCTCTCTGGATCATCAGGACACAGCTCCTCCTCCCTCAGCACACACACCGTCCTGTTTACCATCATCACCTCCACCTGCAGAGAGAAGAAGGAAGAGCAGAGGAGATAAACAAGTGTTTCCAGATAATCTTCATCAGCTGTCAGTCAGTGATGCAGCACATCCAGTATAAAGAGCAGCAGGGACTTCAGTGCTGGGACTGTACTAGGACTCATTGTTGCTTCACTTTTTCTAATCTTTGGATTTTTATTGAAGTTGATGAAAATGTTTTTTCACTCCTAGTTTGAGTTTGGACTTTCATTCATTAGAAGAACCTTGGTGTGTCCACTCTGAGCTCTGTAGGAACCCCAACAACAAGCCCAACAATCCAGATGGACGGTTCCAGCTGTTAACTGGAGGAATCCAAACATCTGCTCTCACTAAATTCTTCCTCACCTACACACTGTGTTCTTCACTGCTTTAAACTTGGAAATAAATGCAGTCATTGGTCTGCGTGCTGCTTTGTTCAGAGAGCTGATTGGCTGTTGACAGTGTTTGATCAGAGCGTGTTACCCGTTACTATGGTGACCATAAACTTCAGAAACAGGAAGTGTTTGTGTCCAATCCTGAAGCCTGTCACCATTCTCCTCTCACAGCTTCACTGAGAAGCTGCAGCTTTACAGGAAACACTGGATCTTTGTTTCATACTGACTGTGTTTAGTACAATACTGCTGACAGCACCACCCACTCACTCCATCACTCTACTGACCCCAGTTCCTCCAGTCTGTAGTCTGGACTCTGCTGAAGATCCCACAGCTGCTTCACATCTGGATCCTTCAGGTTGTTTCCCCACAGTTCCAGCTCTCTCAGATGGGAGGGGATGGACTTCAGCGCTGCTGCCAGATAATCACAGCTGATCTCTGACAAATTACACTCCATCAATCTGTATAAAGAATGAAAGATGTAAGTTTATTAGACAAAGTGTGAGCTTGAAATCATTCAGTGTTTCATCATCTGTTCAGAGCTGAAGAAGGTTCAGAATGTAGAAGTTTAGAAAATGGAAACTCCAAACAGCTGAAGCTAACAGGAAGCAGCTTCAAACAGGAAACTGTGCAGAGTTTCAGACTATATGCCCCGATGCAGCCAGTTGGATTTTGGAGATTTGAATCTCTGTTCTGTGACTAAGTCCTTGAATCATTTCTTCCAGTTGGTCCAACAAGACAGACTAAGTATTGGACATGTGTTGTGGCTCCATTAGGGGAGCTTCTAAATGTGATGTGATCGCCCCTCTGGGTCTGTCAGGTCACAGGACTGAAGAGAGCTCAAACTGGGCACACAGTTGTTCCAGTCTGGACCAAAGACTCTATACTCTATACTTCTCAGGCAGAAGGAGCTGTCTTGTTATGAGGGAGAGAAGAAAAAGATTGAGGCACAGTAATATCGCAGAAGCACTAGCTGGTAGTCGGGCCGTACGCGTGTCTTAGTGCAGTTGAACATAATCCACAAAGTCCGCTTGTAGTTGAAAAACAAACAGGCAAACATTTATTTCCACAGTTTTGAAATACAGTGATCCATTTGAATGTTCCTGTACACTGCAAACACGGTAAGAAAACTGTTTTACTCCACAGCTAGTTAAAGCCCCGTTACTCCACACTGCCAGTCGCGAACGCTTCCCCTGTGCACAGTTACCGTGTAATAAAGGAACAGTACGTAAAAATTAAATAAGGCAAGAAAATACAATTTAACTGTAAATCTTACGCTAAACAAATTATAAAGTTGTTTAGCGTAAGATTTACTGAAATTCCCCATTATCTTACACTTATCCTTATCCAAAATGATTCAAATTATTAACAAATATACACTCTGTCCGATCTGAGTAAACTAAGAGATGATTAGACCTTTATCTTATTCACACAGAAACGTGTTCAAAGAGAGATAAAGCAGCTAAAATCAGGTGTAAAAGTAAAGCAGAGGATGAGCTGAATAAAGGACACTCAAGGCTGGCTTGGAAAGGAATGAAGTCCATGGTGGGGATGCAGAACAAGGACCAAAGATGAATGTGATGCTGAATCAGCAGAAGACTTGGACTCATTTGATTCCAGCTTTGATATCATTGATTTCAATGAAGAGCTTCGTGATTGTAGCAAAGGGCTGGTGGCTCTGAGAGTCCCACTGATGAGGTGTTTGTGTGGAAATCTCTTAGTGGGACCAAAGAGAGAAAAAGCCCTGGTCCCGATGCTGTGAGAGGGAAATGATTGAAGTGTGCTGTGAGGAACTGACTGGGAGATTTTCACACATTTTCCAGTCCTCCTTGGAACAACAGGAAGTTCCCAGCATATGGAAACAAAGATTAAGTGTCCTATGGCACTCAGTGATGATGGTGCTGTGGCCCCACCACCTCCACCTCTTTTTAAAGGAACTAACTGTAATCTGAAGCTTCAAATGGAACTAAGACTTCCTCCACTAGGTGGCAGTGTCTAATGAGAAAGTGTTAGTGGAGCTGGCCTGGAGTCAGAAACAGGAAGATGCAGGACTTGGGCTGAAATGGGGAAAAGTGGTTAGCACTAGTGCCTTAAAGCAAGAAGGTTGTAGGTTGAAGCTTGTTGGCCTTTCTGTGGAGGTTGGATGTTCTTCCACAGTCCAATGAAATGCTGCTTAGGTTCATTGGTGCTTCTAAATTGGCTGTAGGTGTGGATGTGAGAGAGTGCTTCTCTATCTCTCTCTGTTGGCCCTGTGATGGACTGCTCACCTGTGCAGGTGGACCACGCCTCTTGCCCTATGACAGCTAGGGCACAGGCTCCAGCCCTGTGAGCCTAAGCTGAATAAACAGTTAGCAAAAATGATCCATAGATGGTTAGCATTTTGGTAGATAGCTATGACATGCTAATCCCATCCAGCAGCTGTATTCTACCTGTAAGCTGATCCCTGCTGAGCCAAAGCACTTTTTCATATACAAATTACAACCTTTAATAGAAACTGTTAGAGTGAATTGTTAAATGTTTGTCATTTTTATGTTTACAATTTGTACATTGTTTTAACTATGATGAAAGAAATTCCACTGTCCTTCCCCCCAGATTCTCGAGGTTCTAGGTGGGGGGCTGTAGTCTTTTATCACAGACACATCCTTGTGCTTTTGATGTAAGCTTCCTGCGTTTACGACCCTTTGGTCAGTAGGTCTGACACACACACACACACACACACACACACACACACACACACACACACACACACACACACACACAAACACATTCTTACAGAAGTTCACACATATACATACAATGCTTTGTCTTAGAACCAAGGGGGCGTGGCTTTGTTCTGACGTGTTTTGTGTGAACTGTCTCTCAATAAAAGGTAGCAGGAGGAGGTCAGATCTGGGGGTCATTTTCGTGGTGGACACAGACGAGGCCTCCCTTGCGCAAATAATCGATCGATCGACTGTCTTGTTTTCTTCATGATGAATAAGTCTCTAGAATTAGCGGGGCTTGTGGAAACACAGACCCAACAGAAACCTAACAGAGTTGATAAAGAATAATGAGAAATGTGCTGATTTAAAGCCTTTGAAGAGCTTTGAAGTGCATCAGATGATCTCTGTCCACCTCTGTCCACTCATTCATTCATGTAAGCTTTCTAATGCAGCTTTGATCTTCACAGTCTGCTTCATGAAACTCATTCTAACCCTGAATGTCAGAGTGTTCCTCCTTCTCTTCCCCATCATTCATGCTGGCAGTGGAGGAGCTTTGGATGTTGGACTGTGTTTTGGATGATGTGTGTATGTTTGTGTTGGACTGCTGTCTGTAAAGCAAACAGACATTTTGCTTTGGATTTCAGTGTCAGACAGACTTTAAGGTGGAATGAAGAGTTTGAGAGTTTAACAGTGAATTATCCAGTGGAGGATTTGTCTTCTTCTTTGAAGGTTTGAAATGTGAACATTGTTCTGCTACAGTCAATGGACTAAACCAGAGAAGAAGAAAACAGACTTTACCATGAAGATCCTCAATGTGAATCAGTATAATATCAGCCTGATGTCTGCAGTTTAGTGTCAGCACAACTTTCACATCATATTCATCTCAGCACAACTAAAACATGCTGACTGACCTCAGAGTTTCAAGTCTGCATCCTGGACTCTCCAGAAAGCCACACAGATGCTTCACTCCTGGATCCTGCAGGTTGTTGTTGTCACTCAGGTCCAGCTCTCTCAGATGGGAGGGGTTGGACTTCAGTGCTGCTGCCAGATAATCACAGCTGATCTCTGACAAACTACAGTCCATCAATCTGTATAAAGAATGAAAGATGTAAGTTTATTAGACAAAGTGTGAGCTCATTCAGTGTTTCATCATCTGTTCAGAGCTGAAGAAGGTTCAGAATGTAGAAGTTTAGAAAATGGAAACTCCAAACAGCTGAAGCCAACAGGAAGGAGATTCAAACATACACAACAAGAGAAAAAAACTCACTTTCACACAAGCATCTACTGTCATTATTGTCACCAAACTCTGTGGATCCTTTATTGAAAATTCAAATGGGATTCAAATGTTCAGACAAAAAAGGGTTATGAGGAAATATGATGAAATGTTTGTGTATTAGCAGCAAGTTATTGAATCATTTTCCTCAGAAACCAAACAAAATGATTGACAAACATGTTTTTACAAATTCAGTGTTGGACTTGGATCAGCAGGATAAGCTGATGTTTAAAGGCATTTGAGTCTCGCTGCATGAGAGTCCAGTTATTACTCAATATTTATGGATGATGTTCTATCAGTGTTGCACTTTGTAGACGCTCCCTGAGCCTCACAACCAGCGGCACATGGACCAGCTGACATTACCCAGCATTAGAGGCGGGTGTAAAAAAATGGATTTTCCTATTTAAATCTTTTTAATTTGAATAAAGCAATGTTGATTCATTCAATCCTGAATCGATTTTTAATATTAATGTATTTTGCCAGAATCTCAGGTTAATGCTCCCAAAAGTATTTTAACAACAACCAAACAGATAAAACAGTAAATGAGAGCAGCTAAACACACAAAGATGGAAACACAGAGCGTGGATCGTCACTTGACGGCACGTACACGTACACGCCGTCGGGGCTGAAAGTGGACAGCTCACAGATCCTGAAGCTGCAGGTTTCATCTGTCTCCAACCAAAACTGACCCAACCAGCAGCAAAAGAAGATCCAAATTACGCTTTACGTTTGGTGAACATCATCATGAATTCTCTCTGACTTTGACATTTACTTCCTGCACAGCTCTCTACCTTCAAAACTTTTTTTTTTGCATTATTCACTGCTTATTACGCACCAGTCTGCTGTTGTGTTCACTGCTGTCGGCCTCCGAAAACAAAGTCTCATTTCTGCTGTTCAATACTGAAGAAATTTAAACCTTTTAAAATGATTA
Organism: Simochromis diagramma; assembly: GCF_900408965.1. Classification (NCBI taxonomy): domain Eukaryota; kingdom Metazoa; phylum Chordata; class Actinopteri; order Cichliformes; family Cichlidae; genus Simochromis; species Simochromis diagramma. The sequence goes on from NW_024387492.1 coordinate 23,275,473, forward strand.
CGACAGTTACAAACTCTCAGCTGTGTCTGTAATCAAACCCTATAACTTTGCTTCACTTCAGCAGCATCAGGTTCATGTTTACATGTTGATCATGGGTTTGCTTCAGTTTTTGATCGACTGCAGAATATTTTGAAGGTTATCTGCTATAAAAAGCCAGAACAGGAAAATCTGCTTCATGTGTTTCTGTTTGATCCTCAGTGACTTTGACACAAAGCCCTCTGCTGTGATGGTCACACCTCTGATCAAGTCTCACAGTGTCAGCTTTGTTTTTATACATATGGATATGTGCTGATAAATGATCAGAATTATAATATTTCCCACTGTCTGCTGTGTGCCGTGACCTTTGACCGCTAACGAGAGTCCGGCTGGGATTTTTTTTTTTATTCCTGTGTTGGTCTGACTCTTTAGACACGTATGTCAGAACTTGCCAAAACACTACACAGTTAACTCCGGGGTCCGCCTCCTATTGACTCCCAGGAAATCGTTGGGCAGGCTCGTGGGGCTCAGCGGCCGCCCTACCATTGCGTCTCACTGTTGAAATGTGAAACCATTGTTCTGCTGGCAGCAATGGACTAAACCAGAGATCGAGACAACAGACCTTTACCCTGAAGCCCTC